>NC_083388.1:28043000-28352000 GCF_031755915.1 Ziziphus jujuba | reverse complement strand
GGCTATATGGTGATCCGGATGGAGGAAAATTCTATGATTGACTGTCAAAACTTGATGATAGAAATTTGTGCAAATGTGGAGAGTCCTTAATAAACCATGTAGAACTTCTCTCTCTCTTACCAATGTCCCACCTCCCACACTTCAAATCCAATTTTCCTCTTTCTCTTACCAGTAACCCTTTAGTTTAACAACTTTGTCCCAATTATTTTCAGCTGTCAGCTTTGTAAAAATAGAGGCTCGCATGGTGAAGAACAAGAAGAAGACGGGATATTGGAAGTTTCCAGAACTCCTGGGTTAATATAGGCAAGTGCGGCATTCCTTATCCCACGCGACCCTACTCTATACACACTCTTCTTTTGCTCTTCCTTCATTGCCTTCGAATTTTTGGTTTACTTATCATTTATGTTTGACTGGCTTGTTTGCTGTGGATAGGCTTGAAAAGAAACTCATTAAGAATCTCTGCAATTTCTAAGAAATGGGAACCCACTAAGGTATCTTTCTTTTTTGTTTAGTGAAATACAGGATGCACGGGGAAGTAAAATAAGGATATGGAAGTCATTTATAATTTTTTTAATGTGAGAATGGGTATTAAAGGGTAAAATAAAAAAGATCTAGAAAGTATGGGTAAATATCCTTAACCGTCTTTAAAGAGGGATATTGGGCCAAATTTCCCTTCTATATTTCAACTCATAACCAAAGATATTGTAGCCGGTAGTGGCTGTTAGCCCAACCTTTCGAACGCTTACAAAGCCCGACAAACCATGTTTTGGGTTTCCATGTATTTGAACCCAGTTGCACATTAGTTTAGGATGGGATACTTTAGTCGCTTTAACCAAAAAATGTAATAATGATAATAAATTTCTCATTACATTTTTTTATCTTAATTAATTTTGTTTTCATTTCTGTCCAGATGCAATGATTTTTTTGGCCATATCTCATAAGAATGTAGCTTTTGTTTGTCTAAAGTTGAACCAAATGACTCCTTAATTTCTTTGTAGTGACCAGTTTTTTATTATTATTTGTAGGTTTATGGACCCTTTGGTAAATGGTGAATATCCGCATACCATACCATGCGATGATCGATTGTTGGAGAGCGATTAAAAGTTCACAAAAATTCAATTTAAAGGAAGTGTATTCAATTTAGAATTTGAAGAATTTTAAAAGAGTTCAAACAAATCTAATGATATTCAATTTAGATTTTCATAGATTTTATAAAAATTTATTAAAATCTAAATATATTCAATTAAGACTTTTATTCAAAAAGTCATTGATTTTAATAGATTTGAAAGAATTTTAAAAATAAAATTGTAAAGAAAATTGTCAATATAAAATCCAACCTTTATTTCAAAAATTTCGTTAGATTCTTATAAATTCTTTATAAAATCTATACGATTCAATAACAATTTATCAAATTCTTTAAAATTTATAACTCATTTTCAATCCATCAAATTTTAAATTGAATACACCCCCTCTCTTAAAGGATCATTCAATTTCATAGGCATAAACTACTATACTTCTAACTAGCAGCTTATGGACCAAAAAGTAGTGCTACAAATGCTAGCCTCTTGACAGATTCTCACGCTAATCTTCTATGTGAAAATTCTAAACTCAAATCATATTTTTATTTTTATTATGGCCTAGATTCATATGTAACTCAGTCTGACCTTGCAAAATCTTTATTGTTCATATTAATTTAGCGGAGCATAATGGAATCCCCATTGGTCCAAAGGTGAGCACCAAATTTAGCATATCTTTTCTTCAAAGTATTGCAGCTAAGCTAGGCGTAGTGTGACAATGACATGTAGATGATTTTTCAACCCCCACTATACTAAGTTTCAACTTGCTTTAAACTGTTCATATATGTTGCAGGCTGCTTCAGAGAATTTATCCGGATTTATCCGAGAGGCATTCGAGATCTTCTGCTCTATATAAAAACAAAGTATCATAATCCACTTCTTTACATTACTGAGAATGGTAATTCACTTTTGGCTTCTTAATTAATCATCATTACTTAACCCAATGTATTAAATTTCAATTTGAATCTGAATCTATATGTATATATGTATATAATCCATCACTGTTGGTTTGTAGCAGTTGATGAGTTTGATGATCCCAAGTTACCCCTCAAGAAGGCCCTTATTGACAACCATAGAATTGACTACCACTATCGCCATCTTTATTACCTTCAACGAGCAATCAAGTAATTTCTAATTAGAAGCTCAATTTGTGTTCCAGGGATGAATTGATTTTAAGTATGCTTTTCTAATATTTCTGATTCCAGGGATGGAGTCAATGTGAAGGGGTATTTTGCATGGTCATTGTTAGACAACTTTGAATGGACTTCGGGTTACACTGTTCGGTTCGGCATCAACGTCGTGGATTACAAAAATGGATTAAAGCGATACCCCAAGCTCTCAGCACATTGGTTTAAGAAATTCCTAATCAGAAACTAAAGAAATGATGAGGATGCCAATTAGGAAAATCCTATCCTTATTATTTTCTTAATTTCTATCTATATTTTCTACTTTTCATTGATTAGTTCGAACATTTTGTCCAACTACATTGAAGAGGGGATTGAAAGAGGGTATTTCGATTCAAACCTGGGGAAATTGGTTGCGTATGTTATTAATAATGAAAATTTGTTTCAAACATTTGACATATTTTCAAGGTATTAATTAATTATGCCTACAATATTAATTTCTTCCAGATAATTAGTTTCAACTAATTATCACACAAAAGCATGTGGGAATAATATTATTTCAAATGGAGATGCTATAGGGAACACCCTTTCCAGTGACCCCAGGTGGAGAAAAGGGCTTCAAAAGCTCATAAGGCAAGGTTCCAGCTCCATTTCTGTTCTTGAATTGAGTGTTTTCGTTCCTCTCATCAATGATCCCTTCGATCATCTTCAGCCTTTCATTAAACCTTTCAAACGCTGCCTTTATTATGGGATCATCAGCCCATGACTGCTCCATGGTCTCTCCAAGGTATTCCTCATCCGGAGAATGATTAGACAAAATGTCCAAAACAGCCATCACCCTTATTGCTTGAAGCTTTGAAGGGAAGCACTGCAAAAGTGCTGTTTCTGGTTTCTTCATGAACCTCTTCCAATCTTCTTCAGAAGGGTCTTCGGTTGGCATATTAGTTCTTGCAATTGTAGGTCGGTTAGGGAAATAACCAGCATAAGTATACTGTCCGAAGTTCACAGCTGCATGGTGACCAGATGTTACCCATACAATTGTTGTTATGATTTCTATCAGATCTTTGGAGGTTTTAAGCACAGGCCACCATGGTTCATCCTTCTTGTCTTCATGGCCTTTAGTTCTGATCTCTGTCCACCATGCTTGAAGCTCTTCATCAGATTCTACTTGGCTCGGATCAGGGTAGTAATGGTTCACATAGTTAGAGACCCATTCTTTTATGGCATCCCATAGAAGTAAACCATCATTTGCAAAAGGGTAATCTTCAATTGTGAGCTTCAGGCCATGTGGGGCTTCTGGGTCTTCAACAGCCATTCCTCTACCATTTTAATACCAAAATACAGAATTACACCATTAGTGGAATTTTGCTTCTTATTTTCAACGGTAAAAAGTTAAGGGGGGAAGAGAGAGAAAAAGAAAAAAAAATGGGAATTGGATGTTCCTTACCTGCTAATAAGGTCAGCAGGCAATGCTTGCAAGTCGAAGCGCCATTCAACGTCATAAGCAACAGAGCTAACCTCTCCGGCGTACTTGCCAGGTGCAAAACAAGTCTCAATGGTGCCTTCGGCATTGATAAGCGCTTCTCGTGCAAGAGCATTGATCTCTATCGTGTACCGGAAATGAGGATGCAATAGTCTATAGATTGGATGCATCACACTAAGTTGCCTGTTCGTGGCAATTACATAAGGTTCTGTTACACAATGAGTTCTTAGCCTGCAAAATTTTGGCAAACAAATTAGGAAGTCATAATATTTCTCACAATTGATCCAATATGTATAAATAATATTGACTTAATTGAGCACTGCATATGTATAAATTTACCAGTGACTAACGAGTTGGTGATAACCAGAATCATGGGCGAGAACATGAGTTTTGGCAATCCTCCATAGCCAGACACCAGTAGAATGCCAACTGCAGGGTGTGAAAACTTGCTTCCACTGGGGTTTATCATCCATTGGTGGTCGGGTGAGCTCAATGGCCAATGGTCTCAATGTGCCATCTGGGTTTAGGAAGAATATTGTTCGTGATCCATATAGTGTTGTCCCTTTAATCTGTCTTACTCTTTTAACAAAAGGTAACAAAAGGTCGTGGTAATCTAAGATGAACAACTTCTTTTTCTTCATGGCCTGCATGGCATATATATATATATATATATATATCCAAATTTTATTTCAATTAGTATTACTATAACCCAATTAGTATAACAATTAGTATAAGTTCTAATGAAGTTATAAAACGTTAATGACCTCATCGATGGTCATGATGCCTCCAATCTCTTGATTTATCATTTCTGTAGTGATTCCTGATTCCTGTGGACCGTATATCTCAGGATCAAGTTTACTCTTTAATGGCCATTCCTGCATGATGATTAAGTTTCACCAAACTGCATTAGATTACACATAAGCTCTTCATAAAATTCTAAGGAGCTATCTTTATCTGTTCTTTTCTTTTCCTTGTTAATTTTCTCTATGATTAATACCCTTGCGGTAAAGTACATAAATTAATTAAGCCTGATGGATGAATGGATATAGAGCAGGTTTTGTGATGTATACCGTGATCAACCGTATGCTATAAGGGTTGAGTCCAGCAAGGGTCTGCCTTGCAAATTCCTCGTCCCTAAACCAGAAAAACTTATCCCCTGCATCGATCAAAAACATCACAAGTTGAATTGAATTAGCTAGTCAATAATTAGAAGGAATGAATATTAAGATTACTCATCAAAGTATAAGTCTAAGTCTAACAATAATGGCGATAGATAGACATATGTTTGAGATTTAAAAATAAAAAATATAAAAAAAAAAAGTTGTGACTGACGGTTAAAGGCTTCAGGGGTCTCAAAGCGCAAAACATCTCCTCCGGTATCGGTAATAGCTTTGACGACACGAGGAAGAATTGTTCTGAGAAAGCCTTCGTTTCCAATGGGAGGCAGATCCACCCCTTCGCTGAAAAGGGAATCAATGGCTGTGAAGTAAGGAAATCCCAGGTTTTTATCCACCATTACTGTCCCCAAGGAAGGTGCTAATGTATGCAAAACCGAGCGGAGAGTTTTTGCGGAGAAAGTCAGCTGCTTTATCTCCGAGAAGCATTCGTCTCGTGGAACATAGAAACGCTTACTCCTTTTCTCCGACAATGGATCTGCATTCAATTGCGGCTAATTAATTACCAATCTAAATTTATTTAACATAATTAATTTTTTTTAACACAAGTTTGTTCCATTATAAGTTTCACCTTTTTTTTTTTTTTTGGATCGATGTTTCTTTAAATTCATTTGTTTTAATTTTTAATTTTATGCTATCAACTTCAAGAAACAAAAAATCCTGCTATTCACTGAATCACTGCTTTCAGTCTGCATTGAGTGATGTTATGATGAAAACCAATTCTCTGTAGCAGCTTTTTACTGGACACAGCAATAATAAATTAATTGTACATAATTTTTTTTTTCTTTTTTGATGTGAGAAATAATTGTACTGTGTTCCAAAAAGGTGACGTGAAATGGCATATCGATGATATTTCAGGCAAAGAAAAGCAGAGAAAAATCCTATCCAATCAATTTTTTTTGTGGCTAAGAAAATCGTATCCGATCTAGAATTTATTAAGCTCTACTCAATCTGAAAGGAAACAAATTAAGTCTATGTTACAAGTCAATAAATGATTTATGAAATATCGAAGGGTGGGTCGTTTTCATGTTAAATAAACAAAACAAAACCAGGAGGAGACAAATTAATTATACGGACCCAGTGCCTTTTGGTAAATCATACCGCCCATGCTTTCTTTCTTAAAGCTTTCTTTCGTACATTCACCATCAATATATATATATATATATATATATATATATATATATATATACAATCCGTTTAAGGACGGACGGTTTTCATATGGACTATAGTATTGGTGATAATTTTTTATAGTATTGGTGATAATTTTCTAAAAAATCATCGTTAATACTATAAAAACCATCACTATTACTGGACCGTTTTCATCATATAATTTCCGTATATATATATATATATATATGTATTATTGTATGACCACCTCACCTCCACCTTTTTATTTATTTATTTTATTTGTTACGTTGGGTGCTTTTCAAAACTCGAAGTACCATAAAAACAACACAAAAGTAAAATTTTTCAACCTCAATTATTTCAAAGATTCCGTTATAAAATGGCAGTCTACGTACAAGGATACAAAACAAAACAGACAAGAAGATATCATATTCACGTGAGTAAACCAGTACATTCCTTTCAAAAATAAATATACATATATATTTATATATATATACATATATATATATCACCAAAAATTCTCAAAATTTATAAAAATAAAAAAATAAAAAAGCGAAAAGAAAAACGAAAAATAAATGTAAAGGGTGAATCAATGGATAGTACCTGATTCACAAGGTGGTCGACCGGTCCGGCAACGGCGTGGATAGGGACGGTCTTTGCCGCCGAGGACGGGGCGGCGGAGATCCCAGCTCTTATCGGGATCGCCGACATCGTTGTAGACGTCGTAGTCGTAGATTCTTTCGAAGCTCTTTCGCTCTCCTTCCCCATTCCCTCTGAGAGTCTCAAGCTCTTCTTTTCTCAACCTCCACAACCCACTTGGCGTCTCCCATGGCAAATACGACTGGCCAGTGCATGCCCAATTCATTATCATCATTATCATTAATCACAAGATCATTATCCCATTATTAATTAGTTAATTTTATTAATTTCTTCTTATTATTATCATTGGATAATTAATTTCATTCGTTAAACCAGATTTCAGTCGGTGATCATGATGTTTGTGAATCTTAGTATATCTTACACTTCCAAGTCCAATTCACCATTGGTCGAAAATAAATAAATAAATAAAAGTCAAGCAAGTCACCAGTCACACCGTCCTAATTCGTTTTCAAAAACCTCCACCACATAATAATTAAAATCTTTTTTTTTATATATAATTTTCCAAGTTATTAATCAAACATATATTCGAATCTCTGTATTTACCCAAATATATATATATATATATATATATATATATATATATATATATATATATATATATATATATTCGAATCTCTGTCTGCCTATCTTTATAAAAAGGATAGAAATATCATTTCGTTGTCCCTCTTGGATGGCCCCATCAATGCATTTCTTCGTTAAATTTTAATCTATTTGATTGTTTTTCTTTTGTGTGCACTCAATTTAAGTTGAATAATTTCTATGTCAAAAAGAAACAATTTTAATATTAATTCCATCCCAAAAAAAAAAAAAAAAAGGAATAATAATACTAATATTTAGATAAAAAAAAAGTTATAAAAATAAAAAACCATATAAGCCAATCGTATAATATACAGTTGTACAAACACCACAAGAACTGTGAGCTTTATCTGTTAGAATTGATTGAACTTAAAAAGCAATTTCGATATTCCTTTGTTATTCTTATTCTGTTAATTTGATGTAATATTCATCTTAGTTTCTCTTCTTCTTTTTTTTTTTTTTTTTTCAAGAAAAATATAGAACCTCCCCCTTAATACCTAACAAAATAATAATAATAATAATAGTAGTAGTAGTAGATTACACGCACACACAAAAAAAGAAAAAAAAAAGTTTCTTTTCTTTCTTGAAAGAACCCAAAGCATCCATAGCTTTTTCATAATGAACAACAAGTAAGGGTGGGTGTGAAGTGCATAGAGGACCAGTCATAATATGGAGCTAAGTTAACATATTAATTTAAGAAATAACAATAATAATAGTTATAATGATGACAAATTGGAAAAAAAAAAAAAGGTCAGAAAAAATAAACAAACAAAGTAAAAAGACCAAAAAAAAGAAAAAGAAAAAAGAAGTTAATTTCTACATGAAAAAATACAAAAGATATGCCCTTTCTAGAGAGAGAAATATTCAACTTGGTGAATTCTTTTTAAGTCACTATTATTATTTTGTTTGCAATTATTCAACTTCCTTAAATTAAATACAAGTATCTAGTATTTTAAACCACCGCAACTTAAGGTCAAGATAGATATCTAAATAACGAATATTAATGCTCGCTAGAAAGTTTACAGCATCGTTTTTCATTTTTTTTATTCTCTTTTTTTTTTTTTTTTTTTTTTTTGGGTAAAGTCTACGCACACACACACACACATATATATATATATATTTGTAATTTTATAAACTATAAAATATTTATGGAATTTACTTTCTCTCATTTGACTTAAGTCCTTTTTCATTATATTGTCCTCAAATTCACATATAAATATTTGTGTATTAAAAAATAAATAGATTTAGCTAGCTCGCTAGTTTCAAGTAAAAGAAAGGTTATTAATAAAAACCATATGTTCTGTAAATAAATAAAAGGTAATTAAGCAAGCAGGCATATATGCATGGTGCTAACCTTGGTAGTGAAAAATACTCTCTTTTGAGGATTGTCAAATTTGGAGTGTATCCAGGAATTGCAGACAACGTGTACAGGACCATAAGGGAATCCATCAAGAACAATATCCTCTACGTACATCTCCTTGTGGTGCTCATTCTGTACCAAAATCGCTCCAACCTTACCAAAATCAATTGGAACTTCAAAAGTGGTCTCATACTTTATCCCTCTCTTTTTCCCTTTCTCCTCTTTACCTTTCTTTTGGGCGAACCCTTTTATCGTCTCCTTTTCTTGTCCCGTTCCTATAGATATATCAAAAAACCCTTACTACGTTAATTAATCCCATGAAATTAAATAACTAATCTTGTACCATATATTATATTTCTACGATTCCTTTCCTTAATTACTACCATCTATATATGACTCTCACCTCCCCTGAATTTCAACCCTTCTGAATTCTGATGGGAATAAACTTGAATGATTAAAATGAATTTAAAAGTTCAAAAAATATTATAATATATTATATTATTTCTGTATAAATTAATGGTACTTTATTTCCACTAGTTAATTAATAAAGTATAGCTAGCTAGCAAGTTTTTTTTTTTTTGTTTTTTTTTTTTTTTTTTTTTTTGATGAATGGCTAGCTAGCAAGTTTTGCCTCGTGAAGAGATGGATGTTTTCATACTCATTCTTTGTAAAGCTAGCCTTTTGAGACAGGACAATTGACAAGCAACAAGCTCTTGCACAGAACTAGCTAGTACGTACGACTTCATGATAAAATAAATAAACAATGTAATTACCATAAAATTTAGCAGAGACAAATCCCCAACATAAAACAAGTTTACTAAAATAAATACTAGTAATTAAACGACCAAATGGAATGGAAGGCTTAATTACCAGGATCAAGGTCGGCGCAAACAAGCTCAAGCTGGAGTGTTTTACCGAGCAAATCTTGAATATCATCAAGCCCTCGGTCTATACCAAGGTTTTTGAAAAAGCCACCAACCGTTGGTTGAACGGTTACCACGGCTTTCACTTTAATGGCTTTCTCAGCTTCCTTGGCTTTCTCAGCTTCCTTGGCTTCCTCAGCTTCCTTGGCTTCCTCAGCTTCCTTGGCTTCCTCAGCTTCCTCTTCGGTGGTGGCACTGGCTATAGCTTTTATGTTGGCAGCTGGATTAATGAAGCAAATCTGAAGCTGTTTGTGTTTTCTTTGGAACGAATTATAAGGCCTTGACAGAATGGCTTGCGAAGTAGTAGTATTTTGATGGCCATGGACAAAAGGTCTATTTACCAGAAAGACGATTTGGGCTGAGTTGAGGTTTGTATTTCCAACTAGTTGATGAGGATTCAGCATATTTTTGAATTTTTCTCTTTTTTCTTTTCCCTGTTGGGTGGGGTTAATTTCTATATGACCTACACCAGAGAACCAAGTGGATAGCAGATGGAGTAGGGTTATCTGATAATATTTCCTATAATAGCTTCTGCTTCACTCACTCTCTTGCCTACAAGAAAATTTTGTGATAGAAAAAAATTAAAACGCTTACTCATGAGTCACTCTATTTATAGGAGGCAATAAATAAATTGTAAAACAAGGAGGATTCTAGATTGCTTTCACCAAATATGTCACATCCCATTGCAAATGTGATAATTTCCAAGGAACAAATTATAACAGGATTGCAATTTTTACAAATATATTGTCCCATGTTTGTAAGCAACCACAACTTTCCCTTTTTATGACTACAAGTCAAAATCTAATATAAATTACTATATTTTATAATTCCCTCTTTTCCTCATGTGAAGACGTTTTCAATTAATTAGTTAATTAACACGTGCGTGTGTGTGTATATGTGGGAAAAGAGGCAAGGATCTGAGGGAAGATTATCATCCCATGCATTTGGTATTTTATTTTATGGGAATAGGAGGGGGAAGATTAATACCTGCTTTTTGCACCTTACATGTGGAATTATGTTGGAAGAAAAATTAATCATGCGTTTACAAAATGTGAAAATGTTTTTCCGGTGTGAATACGAGTGAGCAATGTAGAAGCACATGATAAAAACCAACGAATATATATATATATATATATATATATATGTGTGTGTGTGTGGAGAAGAAAATCCAAAAGAGATGACTAACAAAAATCTGTTTCCGCTTGTTCCCACCAAAACTCGGTCACCACCTCAAAACTAATATTAATGAGTTATTTGAGAGAAGTCTGCAATATTACTAACTCTTACTTCAAAATGCCGGGAATTAATTACATTTTGAGTCACTTTTTAAATAAAAAAAAAATGAAAATCACCTTTTAAAAAAGAAAAACAAAAGCCTTAATACCAATATTAGGATCCCGCTAAGAGAGATTACTTCGGAACCACAGGTTGGAGTTGGACAGGGTCAGTCACCTCATCCATCTTGTGAAAGTTGAAAATATTTGTAATTTTGTTTGTCTTTTGCCCCACTGCACCTTAATCACATGGCTCCATGGACCACCTCTGGGATTCATCCAACTATTTTACTCCCTAGCCTAGATCATTTCTGCTTAACAACCCCTAGCCTGGACCATTCTCTACCATCCACGCCACGTTTCTCCCTTCACCTTCATTATTTTTGACAGGACATATGCATATAAGTCATACTTTACGGGGCAACTTCCCATATGACGTGTTTCCTAAGGGGAATTATACAATCATCTTCTCTCCGGTTTGAAAATTTCGACTTTATTCGTACATATACATGCACTAAATTAACTCGGCACGTTTTACTGAATGTGGAATAACATCAGGTCTATTACAGGCAGTTGTTAATTTCTAAATATATCCAAAATGTTTCCAATTATATAGGCTTATAAACACGGCGTAACTGAGTTAGGTTATGGCCTAAGATTTTTCCCAAAATTTTTGAATTTTATTTTATTTTTTATTTAGATATCTTTAAAAACGATATCTGGCTCCGAAAGTAGGATAAGAATATTATCTAATAATTTAATTATTCTTTTGGTTTAGATAATATTATTTTTTTATAAAGATAATATAGTATGATGTTTAAAAATAATAATAATATAGTATGTTGTTAATGCAAATTTTGATACTAATATACCTTTATACGGTTATTTCGTAATTGTATAACTTAATTTTTTGAAGAATACCATAATTATGTACTAAATGGAAAATGTGTATATTAGATTCTTGAGATTATCTAGGAGAATTTATATTATTTAATTTTATCATTTAAAATTCTAAAAATGAATTTTTTTAATAATAACCATTTAAGTTACTGTCTAATATATGTTCACTAGTAATTATTTATTAATGATGACAAAAAGAAATTTTTTAATACCTTTTGACTAAAATTAATATCTGAAAACAAAACCTATTTAAATGTAATTTTTTTAATTAGAAAAGTCGAATTGATAACTCAATTTTTTTTAAAAATTAAATTCAATTAACGTTTTTATGTTTTTTTGTTTTTGGGTGTTTTGGTTAACCTATCACTATTAGACATTAAAATATTTTGTCAAATGAAAACGATTCAGTTAATAAATTACTCACACCTACAATTAAGAGTTTGAATGAAAGAGTTATGAGTTTAAGACAGTATGATAAGGTAAAAAAACTATTGTAAATGATAAAAAAACAAAATCAAAATATATTGTTTAGTCTTCATTTAACATAGAATAAATAATAAATATTTTATATTGGATGTGTATATAAGATTGCATATATTAATTAATATAATTTCATCTAATAAATTTTTATTTACTTTTAAAAAATTATGTCGCATTAGAAATTCGGAATTCAAGGCCTCAGATATGATATTCATTAGGCTGGTCCTACAATGAGAAAAGGTAAAACTTTATTTTTACCCCAAAAACAAAAAGAAGATAATTATCTTTTGCTACTTAAAAGTGTGGTTGCATGTGTTGCAAGGGAACTACGTTAAATAATTAACAGAAAGAAAATAATTGTTCTTTTTTCATTTTTATTTTAAAAAAGTAATTATTCTTAATTAATTAGTCCTGCCACTCTATAGCCAAAAAAAAAAAGAAAAAAAAGAAAAAAATGCAATTTTACATTTATGGCATCTCACTTTCATTAATTTTTCCATTGTACCGATTTAATTTTCCATTTATTTAAACTTTCAGTTGAAACTTAAGAATTAAAGTTATGTCGATAAATTTTAAGTTGAGGGTGTAAGATAAATAAAACTAGATGATCAGATTGTATATATATATATATATATATTTTTTTTGAAAGAATGAAGAAACTTTTAAATGAATATTGCAGGATATTTCAATCATTGTTATATATATATGCAGTATGAATCAAAAATGGGATCAAGCTTTAATTTTATTTGATTATATATAAAACAGAGATATATCCACATTTAGTCTGTTATCCATAAGATTTTGGATGTAGTGGAGATAATTTTGATTATATATTTTAAGACAGCACTAAATAGAAAGAAGGCGTTTTATTATATATAACTTGGAGGTTTTCTTTTTAAAAAAAAATGCTTATGTGTTAAAAGGTTTAAGCATTAAATAAAATGATAATTATTCTTTCTCTTTTCATATATATATATATATATATATATATATATTACAAGAATGAAGCATTAATTAATACTTAACAACAATGTAATTGTAGGCAGAAAATTGAGTATTTTATTCGATGAGAAAATAGTAGGGTGATAGTGAACAAGAGAAATTAAGGGTGCAGAGGCAGAGAACAATATAGAATTTGAAAGAAATTATTTCAAATGGAGATGCTATAGGGAACGCCTTTGCCAGTGACTCCATCCTCAGAAAAGGGCTTCAAAAGTTCATAAGGAACAACACCAGCTCCGGTTCTGTTCTTGAAATGCTTCGCGTCAGCATTCCTACCGTCAATAATCCCTTCTAACAACATCAACCGGCCACTGAAGCGTTCGAAGGCGGCCTTTATGACAGGATCTTCATCCCACGCAGCCTCAGACTTCTTCCCCAGATACTCCTCATCGGGCGAATGATTGGATAATATATCCAAAGTCACCATCACTGTCGTCGCTTGAACCTGCGACGGGAAGCACTTCAGAAGAGCTCCTTCGGGTCTCTTCAAGAACTCGTTCCACGATTCCCTCGTGCAATCCTCTGCTGGCACGTTGGTCCTCGCAATCGTCGGCCTATTTGGGAAATACCCTGCGTATAGGTACTGTCCGAAGTTCACGGCCGCGTGGTGACCCGACGCCACCCAAACGATGATGGTGATGATGTCTATCAGGTCCTGAGGGGTGTTCAGCTCCGGCCACCACGGCTCGTCCTTCTTGTCCGCGTGACCCACCGTTAGGATTTCCGTCCACCATGCTTGAAGCTCTTCGTCAGACTGGATTTGGGCGGCGTCGGAGTAGTAGTGGTTGACGTAGTCGGAGACCCATTTTTTGATGAAATCCCATAGGACCAGACCGTCGTTGGCAAAAGGGTAGTCTTCAATTGTCAGCTTTAGACCGTGTGGGGCAGCTGGGTCTTCCACAGCCATTCCCCTGTTAATTAATATTAATTAAATAATTATTAATATTCTCAAATCAACTTAATTAATAAAATTTATGATTTTCATTTATTATAAAATAATAATAACAATAATTTAATTTACCTGCTAATAAGGTCAGCTGGCAAGGCTTGGAGATCGAACCGCCACTGCTTGTCATAGGCAACAGAGCTGAGCTCCATGGCGTATTTGCCAGGGGAGAATGAGGCTTCGATAACGCCATCGGCGTTGATTAGACTTGAGCGAGCAAGAGCATTAATCTCCATCGTGTATCTGAAATGGGGGTGCAAAAGTCTATAGATTGGGTGTATCACGCTGAGTTGCCGATTGGTGGCAATTATGTAAGGCTCTGTAACGCAATGTGTCCTTAGCCTGCATCCAGGAGCAGGAGGAGATCATCATCATCATGACATTTAATTTTGAAGGATAATTAATTAATTAATTAGGATTAATTTGAAATAGAGGTTAGGGGCAGGTATAGGTACAAACCAGTGACTAACGAGTTGGTGATAACCAGAATCATGGGCGAGGACATGTGCTTTGGCAAGCCTCCACTCCCAGACGTCTGTGGCATGCCAACTGGGTGTGAAAACTTGCCTCCACTGAGGCTTTTCCCCAATTTTAGGGCGAGTGAGCTCGATAGCCAGGGGCCTCAATGTGCCATCTGGGTTTAGGAAAAACAGAGTCCGAGATCCGTACAGTGTTGTGCCTTTGAGCTTTCTTACTTTGCTCACATATGGTAATAGCAGATCATGGTAATCCAATATAAATAGCTTCTTTTGCTTTATTGCCTGCATGATAATTTAATCATGTGTATATATATATATATATTATTAATAAATAAATATATGGTGTTCCAATTACTAGTATTTAACAAATTATGAATTGGGATCAATATTTTTGACATAATTAATTAATTAATTAATTAATTACCTCTTCAACGGTCATAAAACCTCCGATCTCTTTTTCTATCATTTCAGTCGTGATTGCTGATTCAGGAGAGCCGTAGATCTCTGGGTCCAATTCACTCTTCAATGGCCATTTCTGCAATTGATTAATAAGTTTTTGCTGCATGCAATTTATAATAACAACAAATAAAACCGGCCACCACTAAATTAATAAAATTGGATTAAAGAAATATTATACATACGGTGACCAACTGGATGGAGCAAGGATTGAGACCGGCGAGAGTTTGCCTGGCAAATTCGGCATCCCGTAACCAAAAGAACTTGTCCCTGTCCATAGTCTCAGGGGTTTCGAATTGTAAAATGTCATCGCTGTCTTCTATAGCCTTGATTAGCCGAGGGAGGATATTCTTGAGAAAGCTATCTCCCTTAACGGGAGGCAGATTAATGCCTTCGTCAAACAGGGAATCAATGGCTGTGAAGTACGGGAATTCAAGGTCCTTGTCATTTAAGGCCTTCAATCTCGGAACCAATGAATGCAGTCCTGAATACAACGCCTTTGCAGAAAATGTTATCTGCTTTACCTCCGAGAATGCTTCATCCCGTGGCACATAATAAAAATCATTACTCTTCGACTCCGAAAATCGATCTGCAAGTAGTTGCTAACATAATCTTCTCAATTTATAAAAGAATCCACATATATAAATGTGTGTATATATATATATATATATATCAGCGCTATTAAAAATAATTATAGCAATCAACGAGCAGTACTAGTAGGTAGTACCAGTTGCGCACTGTGGTCGGCCAGTCCTACAGCGTCTTGGGTAGGGATGGTATTTGCCACCAAGGACAGGCCTTTTGAGATCGGCATCGCTATCAGGATCACCAAGATCGTTGTATACATCATAATCATATATCCTCTCAAACTTCTTTCGCTCTCCTTGCCCATTTCCTCTCAATATTACCAGCTCTTCTTCTCTCAGTCTCCTTAATCCACTTGGTGTCTCTGATGGCAAGTACGACTGCTCTCTCCAAATTCAACATTATCATTATTACGATTATTAATTATTTATAACTAATTCAACTTTATTACTGAAACCAAAATTAATATTACTTTGTACAGTAAAATCAACATTATTTTCTTCTTTAATTCTATAACTAATAATAAGTTTTAATTAAACACTACCTCCTATTAACTACAACACACTACTAAAATTACACATTAACTGAGGGGTAATAAACTGGAGGAGTTAAAAATAGGAAAAATTATTTATATGTTTAGTTTATAATATAAATTTATATTACGTGTAGCTAGAATGAAATGAAGTTCGTTCTGATCATCCTATGTCATTGAACCGTCACTCTCTCTCAACATTCTCTCCTGATCAGAATTAACATTATTAATCATATTTTATTATTTAACATGAATATATATATATATATACGTATATCATAATTAATTAGGAAATAAATAAAGGAAAGGCACAAAAGGCAGACCTTGTTGGTGAAAAAGACCCTACTACGAGGGTCGTCGCACTTAGGGTGAAGCCAAGAGTTGCAGCTGAGATTGTACAATCAAATCAACTTCATTTTCTTCCTTAATTATATAATTAATTATCTGTTTTAGTTAAACACTACCTCCTCTTAACTGCAACACACTACTAAATTAACAAATTAACTGAGGGCTAATAAAACTGGAGGAGTTAAAAAATAGGGAAAAACAAATATATGTGCTTAGTTTATGAAAAATATTAGGATTAGCTTTATTATTTTTATTATTATGAATAATTATTTAAGTAGGTTTATTTTTTGACTGATCATTGCTTATTGGCTATAGGGGGCTTGATAATATACATTATATAGCATCATAATATATGTTTATTATAAGATCATTCATTACTTTTTGGGAGTGTTTACCCAAAAAAATAAATAAATAAACTTTTGGGGGACCACTCTGTCTACCTTTATGTATCGTCATCGTGTGATCTCGTCTCTCTTAGAGATTCCTCTTACAAAACAAAAGTTATAAACAAAACGAAAATGAAACATGTCTTTTCAACTCTGAGTTCTCCTGATTAATACCAAATTACAAATAAAATGGGGTTCAATTAGTTGTGGTCCTTATTAGGACTTTGACATGCCGGACAAAAACGGTCCTGTATGGCGGGCGGCTCACTAGGGCTCTAGCCACAATCATGCTTGACTAGCATCCAAAACATTATTATCATTTTTTAAATTATTTATAATAAATTTTTCCTTTATTATGCATTTTGAATTTATAATTTTTTAGTGGCAAGCGTGAGTAATTTAATTTTTTTTTCCTTAATCGTTGTATATTTTTTTAAATAATAATAAGCCAGTCAATGTTTATATATTTATAATATGAATTAATATCACGTGTGGCTATAGTTAAATGAACTTCGTCTTCATCCTATGTCATATCAGAATTAATTATTAATTATATTTTATTGTTTAACCTATATATATTTATATAATTAGGAAATAAATAAAGGAATGGTTAAAAAGGTTGACCTTGTTGGTAAAGAAGACCCTATTACGAGGGTTGTCATACTTAGAGTGAAGCCAAGAGTTGCAACTGAGACTGACGGGACCGTCAGGGAAGCCATCCAACACGATATCTTTGAGAAACATCTCCTTGTGGTGCTCGTTCTCTATTATAACTGCACCAACCCTTCCGAATTCTGCTGGAATTTCAAAGCTTATTTCGTACGTCACCAACGCCAACTTACCATCGCGGTTGGTTTTGTGCGCGTATCCTTTAATACTCTTCTCTTCTCCAGTTTCTTTTCAGAAAATAAAAATATAAATAAAATAAAATACATAATCATCATCATTTATATATAATTAAATAGCACATATTCGCGACCATTAAACTTCCTTTTCTGGCATACACAGTTTCTGGTACCTGGGGACCGATATTCATGACTAGATTCTTTGTTTTCTTATTTGGTGAAAAATATTTATGACTAGATTCGTTCCAAGCTTAATATTTACTGTTACATCAATGTATGTCCAGAAATCTTGCTGCTTCTGATTCGTTATCTACGCTTCTCTACCTCTTTTTCTCTAAACTCATTCAAGACAAAAACTGAGGTAGAAGAATCATATTATAGATGAGGATTTTTTCTTTAATTAATTTGTCTGATGATGTGCGTATGTATATTACATGTTGGATTTAGACCATTTTAGTATACTTACTATAAGATGAAAATAAATTTTAAAGTTCAAAAACTACTTCTGAAAATTATTAAATCATTTTTTTTTTAAATGCTCTACACTTCCTGATAAATTTATAATTAAAACCAGTAAATATTGGCTTCTTCATAAAGTATTTTTAGAGAAATAAAAGCAAAAACTATATCAAATAGGGCTTTAATAAAAAATTAATTCTATTTAATTAATTAAATATCACAAGTTAAAAAAAAAAAAAACCAAAAATATATAATAGACTTCAATTTTCCCAAAAATTAAAAAATTTGAAACTCCAATTATTTAAGTAAGGATATGAAAAAAGATTAGATTTAGAGCTCATTCAATATATTTGACTACGAAAAAACAAAATATTAGCCATAGGAAAAGTAATGGTTAAAAGTCTAAGCTGTAGCTGATAACTCCATGGTAAAAATTTTAAATCACAATATACTGTGGTTAAAAATTGTCATTAAAATTTTTTACCCACACTTCTAGCAACAATAACCTTTGTTTCTAAAATTAGTTACTGTGCCTAATATCTATTTGCTGTTGCCAAAAGGGCATTTAGCCACAATATTCATTGTGGTTAAAAATCTCATAGGTTTTTTTTTTTTTTTGTTTTTTGGCGGCATTGCTGATATCATCATGAATATCGATATAATTTGACACTAAAAACCAATTTTTTGTGTTTGTTTATCAACGCAAAGAATCCAGCGGTGCAATTTTCACATAACTCTATTACTCTCTATCAGTGTGCAGTGAACTAAGAATTTAAAGTTTCCATTTGAAGTACACCAACAAACAAATATATAAATAAATAAACAAGAAAGAAAAAGGTTTCCATTTCAAACCAAGTAAAATTATGAATTTATCTATATCATATTGTATATATATTTTTGGTAAATCATATCACATTATATCATAACTTTTAAAAAAAAAGTGAGAAAGATTAAAATCATATGTTTAAATTGATAAATAAAAGAACCATTAATTTATAATACTTAAATAAATTAACTGGCGACCGTTCGTGGGTTCAATTTTATTACTTACGCGGCTGAAGCTCAGTACTAACAAGCTCAAGGAGCAAAGATCTGCCGAACAGATCTTTAAAATCATCGAGTACTCCCTGAAAACCAATGTTTGAGAAAAAACCTCCGACCGTACGTTGTACGGTCAGGATAGCTTTAACGTTGACGGGGCTTGGGGTGTAAGCGATAGGAGTCACAACAGCGCTAGCTTTTATGGTGCTAGGGCTGAAGCCAACTCTTCTACTTTGTTTCCTGGGGAAGGAGGAGGATTTTGCACCTGCCGGGACTGTAAGTAATGAACCATTCCGGCTGCAGCTGCCATGGACGAATGGCTTTGGCAGTAGGAGCAGAGTTTGGTAGGCATTGGTCTGTTTGGCTACTTGAGGATTCATCATTTTGATTTTTCTCCTTTTTTTTTTCTTAAGTGATTAATGGTAGTCGATGGTGATTTCTACATGGATTCTGTATACATAGATGATATATATAGGTATGCTTACACTAGGCTTTCTTTATATAGAAGGACAGGAGAGAATATGAACACAACTCCTCCTTTCTCATCGACATATTTTGTACATGAGAAAACAATATATGCTGTAAATAATCCAGTACTACAGGAATTTAATCCCAAAAAAATAATCTAGCGGTTTTTTGCAAGTGAAAAATGAAAGGATATGTAATGATATAAATTTTTTGTTTTTATTGTGAATGTGAATAATTTGAATACTAGCCCGTTTAGAAACAAGTTTTTTTTTTTTTGGTTCAGTGTTTAGTTAATATTATATTTGTATAAAATAAATATTTTTACATTTAAAATAATAAATATTATATTTCCTTTTATATATTTGTTTCTAAAATTTTTCAAATTCATCTAAAACGTGTTTTGAAAGCTTTTTAAATTTATTCATATTTTAGAGAATATTTTCAACTTCTTTTTCAAATTCTAAATTCCATATAAAGATGCTAAATGCATTTTTTATCATTTCTCAATTTAAAAAAATTGAAAAATCATTTTGTAAGACAATACAAGACAGGCCCTAAAGCTCCTAAATTTAAAACTCTTAACAACTCCACTTAGCAAGTAGAAACACATGTAGAGATAAAAAAATTTAAAAAAAATTTTAAAAAATCCCACACAAGGGTAAGGCTACTTGTAGGGTTATTGGTAGTGAAAAATATTTTTAAAAAAAATGTTATCCACTTTTTAATAATTTAAACTTTTATAAAAAAATGGTAATTTAATAAAATTTTATTTAGATCTTTTAACTTTGGCCTAATTATAATTAGATTTGTGCTTTTTAAAATTCATCATTTAGACCCTATCTGTTAATTTTTAACCATTAATTTTAATAGTTGAATGTCATAATTATATTTTTATAATATTAATAAATTATAAAATAATGAATTATAACTTTTTTGTAGCCTTTAATTGTAAAAATTTATAAACAAAAAAATCTGACAAATGGATTTATTTGGATAAATATTAAAAACTGAAGGTAAGTTAATAAGTTTTCAAAAATATAGTCTATAAATATAACTATAGCAAAGCTAAACAAATCTAAATGAAATTTGCTTTAATTTTGCTGTCTGTTGAGGCATCCAGAAAGGGTGTTCTATATTATTTTAAAGCTGTACAAGGTGAATTTGACACCTTTTTCCAAGCGGACAAACAAACCTTGGGCTGACCATTTAATACCCTCTCAAGAGGCAGCACAATTAGACCCTGGTACCCTGCCCTTGCACCAAATTTCGGGCTAACCATTTAATACCCTCCCAACAGCCAGCACAATTAGAACCTAGTACCCTGCCCCCATTGGTGGCGCTTGCGCTAAATTTCGGGCCGACCATTTAATGCCCTCTCAACCAAAATTCAAAATTTCCTAAAAATATAATATAAATTTTTTTAGAAAAATATTGAAAAGTATTGAATTTCAATATAAATTTATATAGAAAAATAATAATAATAATAATAATTTATGAAAATTTATTTAAAAAAATAAATTTTTTTTTGAAATTTTAGAATTAATTTATTTAATTAATTATCAAATTATAAAAATTATAAAAATATTGAATAGATATTATATTTTCTATTAATTAATTTAATTTAAAATAAGTAGTAACGATCATAAATAAATTTTTATTAATAAAAATATACAAAAAATATATATATATATATATATATATATATATATATTTAATAAAATTATTTATTAATTAAGATTAAATAATTATTACAATTACATTATATTTCATAAATATCATCTTAATACTCATAGAATTCCTAGATAATTAAAAATTATTGCTCTCTCTCGTTCTTATTTTGAAATGTAAAATATAAAAAGTAATTATTAAAATATGTATCTCTTTGATAACTTTTTATATAATTATTAATATGTCGACTATAAAAATCTTATATTAAATGTAGTTATCTTTAATATTTAGTATAATAATATATTATATCTTCTTCTTTTTTTATTTTCTTGATGTTATTAATTTAAATATTATCAATATCAATTCTACATAATCTTATATTTTCATATTATTATTTTATGTTATTTTGTTATTATTATATAATTAATTATTAACTTGTAATTATAAAATTCTAATAAATTGATTTTATACAAAATGTATAGCAATTATATATATATTTTATTATTGAATAAAGTATATTAAAATTATTTAATTTAATTGACTTCATTTTATTTATATTATTAAATATTTAAAAAATAGTTAAAAAATTAAAAAAATATATTATTAAAATTAATTTGATAAAATAATTTATTAAATATTAATAATATTTATAAATTTTTTATAAAAATTTTTTAAAAAATTTCATAAATATTTTTAAAATTTCCATAAAAATTTCAATAAAATTTTTAAAATTTTAATAGATATTATAAAATTTTATCTATTTTATTTAAAATTTATTTTTATAAAATTTTTTTAAAAAATTTTGATATAAAAAACTTTAAAAATTTAGATATCTAAAACCTTAAATATAAGTACAGCCAGCGCAATTAGACCCTGGCACCCTTCCCCCATAGGTGGTGCTTGCACTAAATTTCGGGCTGAACATTTAATACCCTCTCAGGAACCAGCACAATTAGACCCCTAGTATCCTAAAAACTAGACCCTAGTGCGCTTGCGCTAAATTTCGGGCTGGCCATTTAATGCCCTCTCAACAGCCAGCACAATTAGAACCTAGTACCCTGCCCCCTTGGATTGAGCTGGCGCTTGTCTTTTCCCTTTTAATAAACTTTGGCTTTTAATTTGCCCCATCCTTTGTTTCAATGTCATACAAAGCAGTGGATACTGGTTAGTATTTCTAAGCCATTTTGTCTCTCAGTATTACTATTAATTATTTATCTTTTCATTTCAAAATAATATCTAAAGTTTTAGGAATATACATATTGCTAATTATATACATATATGTGTTTCTAAATATTTTTTAAATTTATTTGCAGTAACATATCTATTTGATTTTGCTAAAACTTTTTTATATTTCTGGAGATAATAATTAAATTTGTTTATTGTCTGTAAAATTAATTTAAGCCACTTTTTTTTTTTTTTTTTGGGGGTAACTTTGAAATTTTGCATATTGTACATGAGTAATCTCATTTTAGGCTTTTCAGCCCAGGAGTAATTTGACTCGGTAAAAGGCACACGGTTTTAATTAGTTAGCCCATATATATATGCTAAATAATCGGTTCCACTTAACCTTTGAAATAATATGTAGCACTTTATATTATGTAGTGTCGACATTCTATAATGAATTTGAAATTATTCTACGTATATATGCTGAAACAAAAACTATATCTTTTAGAATTGTATATGCTAAACTCACTCATAAGTGATGGAACGTTTATTAGAGGACATGTGAAACAGTGCAATATATCATCTCGATTGAAAGTCTTTAAATATATTATTAATCTGTTTTAAATTTCAATTTTATAGATAAACAATCGGACGAAAATAAATGAATGCATGTGTTTTATTATTAATTTTTTACATCTCGTTTTCAATGTTAATTATTTAATCTTAAAATCCATCTTTGCATAAGTATGTATATATATATCAAAATGAAATCCAATATATTAAATAAGGAAACTGCAAATGCCATTGAACCGTTGAAATTTCATAATAACATGACTTTACAAGTAATCAAAACAGTATAGACGTACTGAAAATTCTGGAAGAAAAATCTGACCAATTGAAACTGAAATATTGAATATTTTTTTATTTTTTTTTCCTTCTCTCTTGAGGAAAGTTTGACATGGTAAACTTTAGATTTTTTATTGAAATTTTCGTGATGATTATCAATGGATTTGAAGACGATAAAATGATTCATAAAAACAAAAAAAAAAATGAGGACGATAAGATTAGGCACAAGTGAAAGAAAAGTAGATGATCATGATGTATGACAAGAACACTTGAAAACAGAGGTGCTTAAGTAATTAATTAAAAATATATATCTATTCAATTTCACCAAGCTACAAGGTTAAGAAATTGATTGATTCTGTGAATTATGTGGGACCTAATATAGGATATAAGAACAAAACCTTATCCTTTGTTTCCATTTGGAAAATGCATATAATCAAACACTTGGCGACACTTCTGATTTTTGTCTTTTGTTTCTCTTTGGTATTAAAACTCGTTTGGGACTGGTTTTAAAGCTCAAAAAAACTTATTATTGTAAAATTCAAAACCACTTTAAACATTTGATAAAATTTAAAAATTCTGATTTTACAAGAGTTTATATTTTTTAACAGTTATTTTTAGAAGCATTAAAAAACTAACTTTTAAGATACTAATTTTAGCTTATTTAAATATCTACAATTAAAGTATCAATTTTAATCTTTATTTAAAAATTAATATCATTTTTATCCTAAATTTATTGGTATTCTATTTTTTGTAATAAATCTACTGAATTTATCAATGCCAATGGATTCATATTAAAAAATACTCTTCCTTTTTTTTTTTTTTTTTTTTGTTGCTATTGATGGATCACAAGCAAACGTATGAATTAACATTTTTCCTCTTTTCTTTTTACTTTTTTCATTTATAATATATATATATATATATATATATATATATATCTATGTGTGTATATTTTTTTGTTTTTTGTCATGAAAAGAAAATTTTTGCCAAATATATATTTGTGTTACATATGATAATAATAATAAAATTATACTATAAGTAAATAAACGATAACAAATAAGGTACTTTTTAGTTATAAAATACGGACTTTGAATCATACAACCAAAATACAGCTAAAGTTGAATATTTTAAAAGCTATAGTCATGCCAAACTAAGCCCAATTGTATTTTGATATATTTGATTTATAAGATTTTATAATTTAAAATTTTCAAACATAATTGGGACATTGGGCAATATTAATTATTTTACTCTCAAACAATTACAGAAATAGAATAAAAAATTGAAAATTGCAATTAACTTGTCATATAAGTAGCACATGCTATTTTTTTGGACGGATTTTGTAAAAGTTTAATAAATTTAATAATAGAGATATAAAAGTATACATGTACTAAAGTAATTCCCTCGGTTTGAAAATTTCGACTTTATTCATACATATACTGAAAGTGGAATAATATCAGGTCTATTACAGGCACCTTTTAATTTCTAAATGTATCCAAAATGTTTCCAATTATATAGGCACCTTTTACTGAAAGTGGAATAACATCAGGTCTATTACAGGCAGCTGTTAATTTCTAAATGTATCCAAAATGTTTCCAATTATATAGGCTTATAAACACGGCGTAACTGAGTTAGGTTATGGCCTAAAAGGGCCCATGGCCCCAAAAAAATTTTAATTTTATTTTAGTTTTTATTTAGATATCTTTAAAAACGATATCTGGTTCAGAAAATAGGATATGAATATTATCTAATAATTTAATTATTCTTTTGGTCTATATAATATCATTTTTTTTATAAAGATAATATAGTATGATGTTTTAAAAATAAAAATAAAAAGATAATATAGTATGTTTTTAATGAAAATTTTGATACTAATATACTTTTATACGGTTATTCCATAATTGTATAATTTGTTTTTTAAGAATACCATAATTATATACTAAATGGAAAATGTGTAGATTTTTAAGATTATCGAGGAGAATTTATATTATTTAATTTTATTATTTTCTATATTAAAATTTTAAAAATAAATATTTTAATAATAACTATTTAAATTATTAACTGATATATTTATTGATGGTGATAAATAATATTTTTTAATATTCTTTGATGAAAATGAATATCCGGAAACAAAACCTATCCAAATGTAATTTTTTTAGTTAGAAAAGTCAAATTGATAACTCAATTTCTTTTAAAAATAAAATTCAATTAATGTTTTATGTTTTCTGTTTTGGGTGTTTTGGTTAATCTATCACTATCAGACATCAAAATATTTTGACAAATAAAATTGACTTAATTAGTGAAGTTATACACACCTACATTTGAGAGGTTTGAATGAGAGAATTATGGGTTCAAGACAGTAGGATAAAATAAAAAAACTATTGTAAATGATAAAAAAATCAAAAATCAAAATATTTTGTTTAGTCTTCATTTAACATATAATAAATAATAAATATTTTATATTGGATGTGCATATAAGATTGCATATATTAATTAATATAATTTCGTTTAATAAATTTTATTTACTTTTAAAAAATTATTTCGCACCCGCCCACTCCTAGCATATAAAACTTTTGTCTTATTAGAAGTTTGGAATTCAAGGCCTAACATATGATATTCATTAGGCTGTTCCTACAATGAGAAAAGATAAAACTTTATTTTTACCAAGAAAAAAAAAAAAAAGATAATTATCTTTTGCTATTAAAAAGTGTGGTTGCATGTCTTGCAAGGGAACTATGTTAAATAATTAACAGAAAGACAGAAATTGTTCTTTTTCATTTTTATTTTAAAAAGGTATTTATTCTTAATTAATTAGTCCTGCCAGTATATAGCAAAAAAAACTTGTAATCCTACATTTGTTTTATACAAAAAAAAAAAAAAAAAAAGAGGAAAAAAATGCAATTGTACGTTTATAGCATCTCACTTTCATTAATCTTTTTATTGTACCAATTTAATTTGCCATTTATTTAAACTTTCAGTTGAAACTTAAGAAATAAAGTTATGTTGATAAATTTTTAAGTTGAGGGTGTAAGGTAAATATAATTAACTCGGAGATGTTAAAAAATTAAAACCTTTTTTTTTTTTTTTTGAAAGCATCAAGAAACTTTTAAATGTATATTGCAAGACATTTTAATCATTGTTATATATAGTATGAAATCAAAAGTGGGGCTTTAATTTTGTTTGATTATATATAAAACAGAGATATATCTACATTCTGTCTGTTATCCGTAAATTTTTGTATGTCTTGGAGATAACTTTGATTATATTTTTTAAGACAGCAATAAATAGAAAGAAGGCGTTTTTTATATAAAACTTGGAGGTTTTCTTTAAAAAAAAACAAAACAAAACAAAACAAAACAAAACAAAAGAAATGCTTAACCATTAAATGAAGTGGTAATTATTTTTTTATTTTATAACTATATATATATATATATTATATTTTATAATAATGAAGCATTAATTAATGCTTAACAATAACGCAATTATGAGGCCATGTGATAGTCTGATGGAAAGAGACACCAACATCCCTATGAGCTGGGTCGAGCCTTACCAGAAAAAAAAAAAAAAAAAAAATCAATAGCGCAATTGTAGGTAGAAAATTGAGTATTTTATTAGATGAGAACAAAGTAGTAGGGTGAAAGTGAACAAGAGAAATTAAGGGTGCAGAAGCGGAGAGCAATATAGAATTTGAAAGAAATAATTTCAAATGGAGATGCTATAGGGAACGCCTTTGCCAGTGACTCCATCCTCAGAAAAGGGCTTCAAAAGCTCATAAGGAACAACACCAGCTCCGGTTCTGTTCTTGAAATGCTTCGCGTCAGCATTCCTACCGTCAATAATCCCTTCTAACAACATCAACCGACCACTGAAGCGTTCGAAGGCGGCCTTTATGACAGGATCTTCATCCCAAGCAGCCTCAGACTTCTTCCCAAGATACTCCTCATCGGGCGAATGATAGGATAATATATCCAAAGTCACCATCACTGTCGTCGCTTGAACCTGCGACGGGAAGCACTTCAGAAGAGCTCCTTCGGGTCTCTTCAAGAACTCGTTCCACGATTCCTCCGTGTGATCCTCTGTTGGCACGTTGGTCCTCGCAATCGTCGGCCTATTTGGGAAATACCCTGCGTATAGGTACTGTCCGAAGTTCACGGCCGCGTGGTGACCCGACGCCACCCAAACGATGATGGTGATGATGTCTATCAGGTCCTGAGGGGTGTTCAGCTCCGGCCACCACGGCTCGCCCTTCTTGTCCGCGTGACCCACCGTTACAATTTCCGTCCACCATGCTTGAAGCTCTTCGTCAGACTGGATTTGGGCGGCGTCGGAGTAGTAGTGGTTGACGTAGTCGGAGACCCATTGTTTGATGGAATCCCATAGGACCAGACCGTCGTTGGCAAAAGGGTAGTCTTCAATTGTCAGCTTTAGACCGTGTGGAGCAGTTGGGTCTTCCACAGCCATTCCCCTGTTAGTTAATATTAACTAAATAATTATTAATATTCTCAAATTAATTTAATTAAAAAAAATTTATGATTTTAATTTATTAAAAATAATAATAATAATAACCATAATTTAATTTACCTGCTAATAAGGTCAGCTGGCAAGGCTTGGAGATCGAACCGCCACTGCTTGTCATAGGCAACAGAGCTGAGCTCCATGGCGTATTTGCCAGGGGAGAATGAGGCTTCGATAACGCCATCGGCGTTGATTAGACTTGAGCGAGCAAGAGCATTAATCTCCATCGTGTATCTGAAATGGGGGTGCAAAAGTCTATAGATTGGGTGCATCACGCTGAGTTGCCGATTGGTGGCAATTATGTAGGGCTCTGTGACGCAATGTGTCCTTAGCCTGCACCCCAGGAGCAGGAGGAGATGATCATCATCATCATGACATTTAATTTTCAAGAATAATTAATTAAGTAATTAGGATGAATTTGAAATAGAGGTTAGAGGGAGGTATAGGTACAAACCAGTGACTAACGAGTTGGTGATAACCAGAATCATGGGCGAGGACATGTGCTTTGGCAAGTCTCCATTCCCAGCTGTCTGTGGCCTGCGAACTGGGTGTGAAAACTTGCCTCCACTGAGGCTTTTCCCCAATTTTAGGGCGAGTGAGCTCGATGGCCAGGGGCCTCAATGTGTCATCTGGGTCTAGGAAAAACAGAGTCCGAGATCCGTACAGTGTTGTGCCTTTGAGCTTTCTTACTTTGCTCACATATGGTAATAGCAGATCATGGTAATCCAATATAAATAGCTTCTTTTGCTTTATTGCCTGCATGATAATTTAATCATGTATATATAAATATATATATATATATATACACATATATTTTATTAACAAATAAATATATAGTGTTCCAATTACTAGTATTGAACAAATTATGAATTGGATCAATAATGTTGACATAATTAATTACCTCTTTAACGGTCACAAAGCCTCCGATCTCTTTCTCTATCATTTCAGTAGTCATTGCTGATTCAGGACAGCCGTAGATCTCTTGGTCCAATTCACTCTTCAATCGCCATTTCTGCAATTGATTAATTAATTAATTAGTTTTTGCTGCATGCAATTTATAATAATTATAATAATAATGATAACTAAAAACCACCACCAAATTAATTAAACTTAATCAAAGAATTATTATGCGTACGGTGACTAACTGGATGGAGCAAGGATTGAGACCGGCGAGAGTTTGCCTGGCAAATTCGGCATCCCGTAACCAAAAGAACTTGTCCCTGTCCATGGTCTCAGGGGTTTCGAATTGCAAAATGTCATCGCTGTCTTCTATAGCCTTGATTAGCCAAGGGAGGATATTCTTGAGACAGCTATCTCCCTTAACAGGAGGCAGATTAACGCCTTCGTCAAACAGGGAATCAATGGCTGTGAAGTATGGGAATTCAAGGTCCTTGTCATTTAAAGCCTCCAATCTAGGCACCAATGAATGCAGTGCTGAATACAACTTCTTTGCTGTAAATGTTATCTCCTTTGCTTCCGAGAATGCTTCATCCCGTGGCACATAATAACGATCATTACTCTTCGACTCCGAAAATCGATCTGCACGTATGTAATTTTTGTATTTATTTATTAATTAATTCCATCATTATTAATTTATAAATTAATAAATCAAATGGGGTGGTAAATTAATTGCTAAAATAATCTTCTCAATTTATAAAAGAATCCATATATATATATATATCAGTGCTTCAATTATTAAAAATAATAATAGCAATTATCGACTAGTACTAGTATGTACCAGTTGCGCAATGTCGTCGGCCAGTCCTACAGCGTCTTGGATAGGGATGGTCTTTGCCACCAAGGATAGGTCTTTTGAGATCGGCATTCCTATCAGGATCACCAAGATCGTTGTATACATCATAATCATATATCCTCTCAAACTTCTTTCGCTCTCCTTTCCCATTCCCTCTCAATATTACCAGCTCTTCTTCTCTCAGTCTCCTTAATCCACTTGGTGTCTCTGATGGCAAGTACGACTGCTCCCTCCAAATTCAATATTATCATTATTACTATTATTATTTCTTTTTATAACTAATCCAACTTTGGTTCTGAAACCAAAATTAATATTACTTTATATAAGAAAATCGACATTATTTTCTTCTTTAATTATATAACTAATAATAAGTTTTAATCGAACACCACCTCCTATTAACTACAACACTACTAAACTGAGGGGTAATAAACTGTAGGAGTTAAAAATAGGAAAAATTATTTTTATGTTTAATTTATAATATTTATATATTACGTGTGGCTAGAATGAAAGGAAGTTCATTTTCAGCCTATGTTATTGAACTATCACTCTCTCTCAATGCTCTCTCTCAATATTCTCTCCTGATCATAATTAACATTATTAATTACATTTTATTGTTTAATATATATAATATATATATATATATATATATGTATCCTAATTAATTAGGAAATAAATAAAGGAAAGGCAAAAAAAGGCAGACCTTGTTGGTAAAAAAGACCCTACTACGAGGGTCGTCGCATTTAGAGTGCAGCCAAGAGTTGCAGCTGAGATTGACGGGACCTTCAGGGAAGCCATCCAACACGATATCTTTGAGAAGCATCTCCTTGTGGTGCTCGTTCTCTACTACAACTGCACCAACCCTTCCGAAATCTGCTGGAATTTTAAAGCTTGTTTCGTACGTCACGAACTCCAACTTACAACCGCAGTCGGTTTTGTGCGCGTGTCCCTTAATCCTACTCTTCTCTTGTCCAGTTTCTTTTCCAAAAATAAATAAATAAATAAAATGCATAATTATCATCATATAGATATAATTAAATAGCAAATATTTGCGACCTTTAATGTTGATTGAGAATTTGTTTTTGCGGGATCATACCCACCATGGTCCAAGAATGTCGCTTACTCTCAGAAACTTCATTTTCTGGCATACACATAATTTTTGGGACTTGGGGACCAATATTCATGACTAGATTCCTGTTTTTTTGTTTTTTTTTTTGGAGAAAAATATTTATGACTAGGTTCATTCAAGCTTTATATTTGCTGTAACATCAATTTATGTCCAGAAATCTTGCTGCTTCTGATTTGTTATCTATGCTTCTCTACCTCTTTTTCTCTAACTTCATTTAAGACAAAAAGTGAGGTAGAAGAATCATAATATAGATGAGGATTTTTTCTTTAATTAATTTGTTGTTTGATGTGTGTGTGTGTGTATATATATATATATATACATGTTGGACTTAAGCCTTGTTTAGCATAGTATTATAAGATAAAAATAACTTTTGAAGCTTAAAATTACTTCTGCGAATATTTAAATAATTTTTTTAAAGTGTCCCATGTTTTCAGAAAAACTTATAATTAAAGCAAATAAACATTAGCTTCCTCATAAAGCACTTTGAGAGAAATAAAAATAAAAACTATGTCAAATAGGACTTAATAAAAAATTAATTCTATTTAATTAATTAAATATCATAGGTTTAAAAAAAATAAAAAAAACTGAAAATATATAATTAACTCCAATTGTCCGAAAAAAAATTAAAATTGAAACTCTAGTTATTTCAGTAAGGATATGAAAAAACATCAGATTTGGAGCTCATTCAATATACTTGACTACGAAAAACAAAATATTAGCCGGAGCAAAAGTAATAGTTAAAAGTTTAAGTTGTAACTGATAACCCCATGACTAAAACTTTTAATGATAATTTGTTGGGTTAAAAGTTGTACATAAAAATTTTTAGCCACACTTCTAGCAACAATAACCTTTGTATCTAAAATTAGTTATTGTGGCTAATATCTATTTGCTGTTGCCAGAAGGGCATAAATAAATAAATAAATAAACAAGAAAGAAAAAGGTTTCCATTTCAAACCAAGTAAAATTATGAATTTATATATGTATATATATATATATATCACATTTTATCATAACTCAAAAAAATAAAAGAAGTGAAAGATTAAAATCATATGTTTTAAAAATTGATCGTTAAAAAAACCATTAATTTATAATACTTAACTAAATTAACTCGCGACCGTTCGTGGGTTCAATTTTATTACTTACTTGGATCAAGCTCAGCACTAACAAGCTCAAGGAGCAAAGATCCGCTGAGCAGATCTGTAAAATCATCGAGTACTCCCTCAAAGCCAATGTTTGACAAAAAACCTCCCAACGTACGTTGTACGGTCAGGATAGCTTTAACGTTGACGGTCTTTTGGGTGTAAGAGATAGGAGTCACAACAGCGCTAGCTTTTATGGTGCTAGGGCTGACGCCAACTCTTCTACTTTGTTTTCTGGGGAAGGAGGAGGATTTTGCACCCGCCGGGACTGTAATTAATGAACCATTCCAGCTACAGCTGCCATGGACTAATGGCTTTGGCAGTAGGAGCAGAGTTTGGTAGGGATTGGTCTGTTTGGCTACTTGAGGATTCATCATTTTGATTTTTCTGCCTTTTTTTTTTTTTTTTTTTTTTAATGATTAATGTAGTCGACGGTGATTCTACAAGGATTCTGTATACATAGAGGATATATATATATATATAGATAGATATGTTTAGACTAGGCTTTCTTCATATAGAGGACAGGAGAGAATATGAACACAACTCTCCTTTCTCATTGACATATTTTGCGCATGAGAAAGACAATGATGGAAACGACATAGTATTATTGGAATTTAATCGGAAAATAATCTGGCGGTTTTTTGCACGTGAAAAATAAAAGGATATTTAATGATATAAATTGTTTGTTTTTATTGTGAATGTGAAGAATTTGAATACTAGCCCGTTTATAAACAAGTTCATTTTTTTATTTTGTATTTTTATTTTTTAAAATTATATATAATTTATTTATTTTAATGGTTTGTTAATATTAGTTGATGGTAGTTAAACATTTTAAATAATAAAAAAAATTTAACGAAAAATAAAACATAACATAAAATTGTATTGATTTTTAGTTTTAATTTTTTTATTTATTTAATATTTGTCATTAATTAATACGTCAGCAAATTATAATTACTAAAATTAACAAATCACTAAAATAAATAAAGTATACATAATTTAAAAAAATAAAAAATAATCTTGTTATTAAATGGGACATAATTTTTTTTTCTTCTTTTGTAAAGATTTAAATACTAGACTTCTTGTAAAAGGAAATAGTGGTTTTTCCATTGGTATATCCTAGCTACGAGCATATATATATATATATATATATATATATATGTATATATATAGATAATACATTTAGCAGGTTAGGTTAGAAAGCTACAGCTATGTTTTAAATCTGTATAAGTTTATCTCATTTATATATATTTGGATGCAAATTTAGATGAGCATTATTTGTTTAATATGTGTTAATTTTTATTCAGTTTGCACAGTTAATGATACATTGTGACATTCCAACAATCCTTGATATTAAATTTGTTGACTATTGGCATAAGTTACTCTGTAACAAACATTATCAAGTGAAAAACAATAAACTAGAGACTTTCCTCATAAAATCATATTAAACGTTAGATTTTATACTTTTAAAAAGACAAGTACAAACATTGGATACTTAAAAATAAATAAATAAAAACTTGTAAAATTTAAGAGAGAAAAAGAAAAAATAATGAATAATTTAATCTGATAACTAAAAAGTAAGCTATTAGCTTTAGCTGAAGAATCAGGGTGAAATTATTATCCTTGTCAATTTTATTTATTTATTTATTATTATTATTTTTTTTGGGTGAAATAATAACCTTGTCAATTGAACTCTAGAGTCAGATCTAAATATCTATTTTGTCCGTGGATTACAAATAGACACTGGAACGTTTTCCTTCTTTTTTTGTTATTTTTTGGCCAATAGAATAGAAACACGAAATGGATATTAATGGACGATACTTTCATGGCGAACCATGGAATACTGTCACTCTGGGATCCCACGTACGTGTTTCACGAATTCAATGCAACCAAATATGGCTTCTGTCCCCGCGTGCGTGTTTCATTAATTCAATTAATCCAAACATGCCTTTTTTGTTTTTTGGGTAAATAATCCAAACATGCGTTCGTTTGTTAGTGAAAAATATAAGTGGAATAACAATATGAATCTATTTAGTAACGTTTTTAAAAATAATTTTTAAAATGAAAATGCTAAACTTGATTTTGTATTTTTAGAATTTAGAAAAACATGTTTGATAATATATTCAAAATATTTTATGAAAAAAAAAATCATAACATTATATTTGGCTAGTGTAAATATGGTATATATTTATATGATAAAGAAAATATTTCTTTTTGAAAATGGTAATCATTTTTCATATTAGTGTTCCACATATGTCAAATATACTATATATTTACATAAAATAAATATTTTTATATTGAAAATAATAAATATTATATATCTGTTTTCAAAATTTTTCAAATTCATATAAAACATATTTTGAAATCTTTTAAAATTTATTTATATTTTAGAGAATGTTTCAAATTCTAAATTTTATATAAAGCTACTAAATGCATTTTTTATCATTTCTCAATTTGAAAAATAAAAAATTGTTTTGCAAAACGATACAAGACAGCTCCTAAATTAAAAACTCTAACAACTCCACCAACAAGGACAAACACATGTAAAGACCAAAATTTAAAAAAAAAAAAAAAAAATTCCTACACAAAGGCAACGCTGCATGTAGCGCAATTGCTAATGAAAAATATAAAAGAAATATTATCCACTTTTGAATAGTTTAAGTTTTTGTAAGAAATGATAATCTAATAAAATTTTATTTAGACCTTTCAACTGTGTCCACATTACAATTAGATTCAGGTTTTTGAAAATTCATCACTTAAACCCTATTAGTTAATTTTTGATCATTAATTTTAATAGTTAAATATCATAATTATATTTTTATAATAATATTCAATTATAAAATAATAAATTATAACTATTTTGTAGCCTTTAATTGTGAAATTAATAAATAAATAAATAATCTGACAAATAAATTTATTTGGATAAATATTAAAAACTGAAGATAAGTTAACAAGTTTTCAAAATTGGCCTATAAATATAACTATAGCAAAACTAAACAAATTTAAATGAAATTTGCTTTAATTTTGCTCCTTCAAAATTTTCCACCACAAAATTAATTCCATACTGCCGTGCTACATCCTTTGTTTCATACCATACACGGTAGTAGATAGTAACCAGTACCTTTAGGGTGCGTTTGTTGAGGCATGCCGAAAGGATGTTCTGTATTATTTTAAAGCTGTACAAGGTGAATTTGACACCTTTCTCCAACCGGACGAACTAACCCTGGGCAGACCATTTAGTACCCTCTCAACAGCCAGCACAATTACATCCTAGTACCCTGCCCCCATGGGCGGAGCTTGCGCTATTATTTTTTTTTTTTTTTTTTTTTTGGGGTCTTTTCTCTTTTAATAACCTTTGTCTTTTTCTTTGCCACATCCTTTGCTTGTTTCAACATCACATAAAGTAGTGGATAGTAAACTTTAGGTTTTTATTTCATGATGATTATTGGTGGAATTGAAGACGATAAAGTGATCCCAAAAAAAAAAAAAAAAAAATGAGGACGATAACATTAGGCACACGTGAAAGAAAAGTAGACGATCATATATGACAAGAACGCTTGGAAATGGAGGTGATCAATTAATTAATTAAAAATGTATATCTAATCAATTCCACCAAGCTACAAAGTTAAGAAATTGATTTATTCTGTGAATTATGTGGCCCGAATATAAGATATAAGAACAAAACCTTATCCAATCTACAGGAGGTGGCCAATCTACAGGAGTGGGCTAATGTCATCATTGAATCAGATGCCCTCCATGTAGCCAACGCGGTGAAGATGAGGGAGAGAAGTGCAATTTTCTTTTTCTTTTTTTTTTTGTTTTTTTTCTTTTTTTGCTGAAGTGTTTTAATGATATTTTGTTGATTTTATCTAATTTTGTCAATTTAAATATTGTCTGGGCTCATAGGTCTGCTAATAGATTAGCCCACGCAGCATGTTAACAATCCTTTTGTGGTTTTGTTGAATCGGTGTGGTTTGTCTCCAGTAGTTGTGGACATCATGACATAGGAAAGTGTACGTGAGGAAACTTTATGTGGCTAGGCTATTTTGTTTCGAGCTTTTTTTTTTTTTTTTGGTTTCAATAAATTTTCAATTTTAGTTAAAAAAATAAAATTAAATAAATAAATAAAACCTTATCCTTGGTTTCCATTTGCAAAATGCGTATAATTTTGTGGTTTACGTATGAAATTGAAAAACAAAAAAAAAAACCAATAAAAAAAATCAAGCATTTGTCGACACTTGTGAAATTTTTTTTTTTTTTGAATTAAAGCTCGTTTTGATTGATTTTAAAGCTCAAAAATTTATTATTAAAGAATTCAAAATCACTTTACATATTTGCTCAAATTTAAAAGTTTATTTTTTTTAACAATTGTTTTTGAGAAGCAATAAAAAACTAACTTTTGAGATGCTAATTTTAGCTTATTTAATTATCTATAATTAAATTTTCAATTTTAACTTTTATTAAAAAAATTAATATCATTTTTATCCTAAATCCATTTGTATTCCATTAAACAATGTAATAAATCTATTGAATTTGTCGATGCCAATAGATTCATGTTAAAAAATAATTTTCCATTTTTTTGGTTGCTATTGATGGATCACAAGCAATATGTATGATTAACATTTTTTCTTTTCTCTTTTTTTTTTCATTTATTATAGGATCTTTTTTTTTTTTTTAATCAACTAGTATTAATCCCCATTCAATACATGATATGTATAATCATAATAAATTATTTTAAAATAATTTATAACAATTAATTCTATTCAAATCTAATCATGAAAATTTGTTTACTAACTGTCTTATTTTTATATATAATATAAATATTATATATATATATATATATATATAATATCATAAGTTTGTCAAAAACTAAAAATTTGACCACTATATATAATAATATTTAATTATGGAATTCAAATTTGAAAGTTTTTACCTATTTAATTTTTCTTATACACGTACAATTTTCGTACTCATTTAATTTTTTTTTCATCTATAAAATTTAAGTTCAAATATATTTTCATAATATTTTCCATCTATAAAATTCAAATTCAAATTCAAATTCAATTATATTATTTGATTTCTTGCAAATAATTAATTTCTCTATATTAAATTCTTACAATAAAATGAAATTATTATTATTATTATTTATCCTATAAAAACATTTTTACTTTATAAGGTAATTTATTTATGGAATTCAATTAAAAACGTTTACCTATTATCTTTTTTCCATCAATGGAATTTGAATTTATTTAAATAATTTAATTCAAATTCAAATATATTTATATAATATTTTCTATCTATGGAATTTAAATTCAAATGTATTATTTGATTTCTTGCAAGTAGTTAATTTTCTTATATTAAATTTTTATAATATAATATAATTATTATTGTTATTATTATGATTATTATAACTTAATTAATAATATTCTGAATTTAAAAAGATATATATATATATATATACAATTTCGCTATCATATATATCGATTTTTACATTATAATACAGATATATTGTGGTAGCTAAATTGTATATATATGCATCAAATTATATATAATTTATGTCGTGTTGTATATATTTTATTTCAATAATATATATATAATTTAATTATGTCCTACATTTAATATGTATGTTAATATTTATTATAGCAAAATTTTCAATATATAATATATATTATTACCAACAATCTATGTAATGTATAAAAATAGAATATGTATAATATATAAAAGTATAATATATATAATGTATAATTTTTTAATCACATTTGTATATATAAAATATTTAAAAAATGTTTGATTAAGCAACCATATATACGTAAATACAATTTGTGTCATATATAATATTATAATAATAAAAATATATATTTTATTCTTTTACTTTACGTTTGAGATATATAATATTCAAGTAATCAACTTTATGCTCATTTCACATCCATGATAATTATACTTTTAATATTATAATAATAAATATATAGTTATTTATTATTAATAAATAATAATATATATTTTTATTATTTTATAATAATAGATTTTATATATTTTTGGATACTTCCATAAAAGGTAAAAAAATTTATACTCTTTCAATCAATTATATATTATTATAATAATAAAAACTTATATTTTTTAATATAATCAATAAAAAAAAAATCTCGTATTTTTAAATAGTTGCTATATTTGATATTGATTAATATTTTAATAGAATCATAAATAATAAAAAGAAGAAAAGATAATTTTTTTTATTAATGGTTTTGGAAGGAAATTGGAAAAATGTGAGGATGACATATGGAACATACTTTTCTTTTTTTATATATTATATAGATTAATTATAATTGTCATGAAAAGAAAATTTTTATCAAATATATATTTATGCTACACATGATAATAATAATAGTAGTAATAATAATAAAATTATACTACAAGTAAATAAATGATAATAAATAATGTACTTTTTAGTTATAATATACCCATTTTGAATTATACATCCAATAGCACAGTTAAAGTTGAATATTTTGAAAGCTACAGTTATATCAAACTAAGCCCACTTGCACTTTGATACCTTTGATCTATAAGTTTTTATAATTCAAACCCTTAATTTCAAATATAATGATTTATGTTCTAGTTTTTATATTTTGTTGCAAATTAGTTTAATTTTCAATTTTAGCCAAGCAAATTAATAATAGTTTTGCTCATAACTTGTAGTAGAGTCTAGAGGAAAAAGATGAAGATGTTGATTAACTAAAATAATGCAGAACCATTGTTAATTTATTTGATCAAAATTGAGAATTAAATCAATTTACAACAAATTTAAAAATTAAGATACTGAATCTCTATTTTCTAAGATTAAAAGCCTAAATTATAAAATCCAACAAATCAAAGTAACCAAGTACTATTAACCCTTTTGTTTTCTACTTTTTAACCCTCTCCGTCATGCCAAAATAGCCGAAAAGACTCTTAGTATCCCCTCCAAAAAAAAAAAAAAAAAAACTAATGGAGATACTATAAGTAACACCATTTAATTAGATGAGAAGTAGGTAATTATCAAGTGAAGAAGAAAGCTACTGGTTATATAGCATTTAAATTGAAATAAAATTAAAGGCAAAAATACACTTTAGTATCATTTATTTTTACCAAGTTTTTCCCTTAAAGGCTGTAAAAAAAATTTTGACACCCTATCTATACCAAATCTCTTAAATTTTCACAAATTCCGTAAAAAAAAAAGTAGCATGTGATACTCAGGTGAACATAAAAACTATGAGATGGAGCATAAACACTGATTCCCGGACAAGCCACCTCCTCTAGTAGCCAGTCGTCTCCAACTGATAAGTCACGAAATGGATGACGATTCATCAGAGACATTGATTGAGCTCCTACTGTTAGGTCCAAGTCCACCGAAACCATCTGTAATTGATGAGTAAAGATCTTGATTGTGAAAAGGAGGGCTTGGTTGGAGCTATTGATCATAAAAGGAATGGAAGAAAATCTGCGTGTGTAAGTATTTTCTTGAAGAAAATCTGAGCGAGAAGATGTAAGTATGTTCATAAAGGGAATGTAAGAAAATCTGAGATTAACTAACTGCAATCAAGCTGGGTGTGTAAGGCCTTTAGCTTTGCTTTCATGGGACCTTGATTCTGCCTCTATAAAATCTTGGCATTTCAAGCTGGCTTTTTCTTTGTTTCAACCTGGTATGGAAATTCAATTTCGATTTTTTATTTTATTTTATTATTATTATTTTTTTTCCAATCCATGTTTCAATGGAAACCCAAGAAACTTTTTTTTGAGCACATTTCCTCATTCCTATAAATTAAGGGTTTGCAAATTGTAATGAAAAAAGCAAAAACCCATTGCTGTTCTTCTTACTTTCGAAACATTTTTTTTTTTTTTTCATTTTAGAATTTCGGGCTGTTGTAATTCTATTTGATTTTCTACTCTTATTTTTATCTTTATTTTTATTTTTTTTGTTTGATTTTCTGTTGAAGTTCTATGGTGTTGTTCTCTTTTATATTTTGCCAAAGAAAGAGGGGAAGGAAAGAAAACACAGGGAAAGGAAGGGGTAATTGCAGCAGGTTGATTTGGGATAGGCTTGGGACATTGGCCAATGTTAATTATTTTACTCCCAAACAATTACACAAATAGAAGAAGAGATTTAAAGTTGCCATTGATTTGTTATAAAAGTTTAATGAATTTAATAATAGGATTATAAGAGTATCACTAAGGAATTTTTTTATCTTTTTTATATTTTTTATTTTAAAAGGTTAGATTTTTAAAAACATATATTTTTTATTTAAACTTTTTAAAATAAATAGTAAATTTAGCTTTGGAACAAATTTATTTTAATTTTTATTTCCTTTTATCTTTTAATTATTAATAATAAAAAATCAAATAAAAATAAAAATAAAACAAAAAATCAAATAAAAATTAAAAAAACAAACATAAAAATAAATATTTATAGAAAATAAAAATAAGGAGCCTCATATAAAAGACACTGTTGAAAAACTTTTTAAAATTCGACCATTTATTTTAGAAGATCATTTTTATTATTAAAAAGGTACTCTAATTTTAAAGAGTTTTATCATTAAAAAGGTAATATTGTTTTAAAGAGCTTCTTTAAAGATGCTCTCACTGTTAAATTTTTTTTAACAGCCACTAAAATTGGGTGAAAATATCAGGTAAGCATGAGGCCCGATAATTTCAAATGGAGATGCTATAGGGAACACCTTTCCCAGTGACGCCAGGCTCAGAGAACGGCTTCAAAAGCTCATAAGGAAGAACACCAGCTCCACTTCTGTTCTTCAAATCGTTGTCAGCATTCCTTTCGTCAACAATGCCTTCAAACTCCCTCAACCTGCCATTGAAGCGTTCGAAGGCGGCCTTTATAACAGGATCTTCATCCCAAGCAGCCTCCGACTGATCCCCAAGGTACTCTTCATCCGGGGAATGGTTCGACAGAATATCCAAAACTGCCATCACTTTTGTCGCTTGGATCTGAGAAGGGAAGCATTGCAGAAGCGCCCCTTCGGGTCTCTTCAAGAAGTTGTTCCAGTCCTCCTTCGAGTGTTCCTCCGTGGGCATGTTAGTCCTCGCGACAGTGGGGCGATTTGGGAAGTAGCCAGCGTACGCGTACTGTCCGAAGTTGACTGCCGCGTGGTGACCTGACGCGCCCCAAACGATGATGGTGATGATGTCTATCAGGTCCTGAGGTGTGTTCAGCTCTGGCCACCACGGTTCGTCCTTCTTGTCCGCGTGACCTACGGTTCGGATCTCCGTCCACCATGCTTGCAGCTCTTCGTCCGACTGGATTTGTGCCGCACCGGAATAGTAGTGGTTGACGTAGTCGGAGACCCATTGTTTGATGGAATCCCATAGGACCAGACCGTCGTTGGCAAAAGGGTAGTCTTCAATTGTTAGCTTGAGACCGTGTGGAGCGGTTGGATCTTCCACGGCCAATCCCCTGCCAAAGAAGCTCAATTAATTAATTGACTAATACTAAACATCATAAAAACTTTAATTTAATTTAATTATCAAGATTCAAGATTGTTATAATCAATTAATAAATTAATTAATTACCTGCTGATAAGGTCAGCAGGCAAGGCTTGTAGATCGAACTGCCACTGCCTGTCGTAGGCAACAGAGCTTAGCTCTATGGAGTATTTGCCAGGGGAGAATGAGGATTCGATAATGCCGCCAGCGTTGATTAGAGCTTGTCGAGCAAGAGCATTAATCTCCATTGTGTATCTGAAATGTGGGTGCAATAGTCTATAGATTGGGTGCATCACACTCAGTTGCCGATTGGTGGCGATTATGTAAGGCTCTGTGGCGCAATGTGTCCTTAGCCTGCACCCAGGAGAGTCGGAAATCATAATGACAATTAATTTTAAGGAAAAATAATTAATTAAGGTTAAAAAAAAAAATTTAAAACTAGCTAGCTAGCAATTGGGACTAATTTGGTAGGTATAGGTACAAACCAGTGACTAACGAGTTGGTGGTAACCAGAATCATGGGCAAGGACATGGGCTTTGGCAAGTCTCCAAAGCCAGATGCCGGTGCCATGCCAACAGGGTGTGAAAACTTGCTTCCACTGAGGCTTATCGCCAATTTTAGGGCGAGTGAGCTCGATGGCCAGAGGCCTCAATGTGCCATCTGGGTTCAGGAAAAACAGTGTCCGAGATCCGTACAGCGTTGTGCCTTTCAGCTCTCTTACTTTGCTCACGTATGGTAATAGCAGATCATGGTAATCCAATGTAAACAGCTTCTTTTGCTTTATTGCCTGCATTATAATTTAATCATGTATACTAATATTATAATAATAATAAATATATAGTTTTCCAATTAGTAGTATTAACAAAAATTAGGACTTGGGATAAATAAAATAAAATAAAATTTATTGTTGACATGATTAATTAATTAATTACCTCTTCAACGGTCATAAAACCTCTGATCTCTTGCTCTACCATGTCAGTCGTGATTGCTGATTCAGGAGGGCCGTAGATCTCTGGGTCCAATTCACTCTTCAATGGCCATTTCTGCATTAATTGATTAAATTATTAATTAGTTTTGGCAATATTTAATAATTAAATCGATCCCAATTGAGAATGAATTAAAATGAATAATACAGATTACATACGGTGACTAACTGGATGGAGCAAGGATTGAGACCGGCGAGAGTTTGCCTGGCAAATTCGGCATCCCGGAACCAAAAGAACTTGTCCCTGGCCATAGGCTCGGGGGGTTCGAATTGCAAAATGTCATCGGTATCTCTTAAAGCCTTGACAATTCTGGGGACGATGGTCTTGAGAAAGCTTTTTTCCTTAAGGGGAGGCAGAATAACGCCGTCGTCGAACAGGGTATCAATGGCTGTGAAGTATGGGAATCCAAGCTCAGTGTCTATTATGGCCGTCTCTAAAGACGGCAATAATGCATGCAGTACCGAATCTACCGCCTTTGCTGAAAACGTTAGCTGCTTTACTTCCGAGAATGCTTCATCCCGTGGCACATAAAAGTCACTACTTCTTGACTCCGATAGTGGATCTGCAAATTTTTTTTTTTTTTTAACATATTTGAAAATTAAAGAAGCGCGCACACACACACACACACACACACACATACACCAAAATTAAAAATACTAATTAACAATAGTACTACATAGCTAGTACACGTACCAGTTTCACAGCGTGGTCGGCCAGTCCTACAGCGTCTGGGATAGGGTTGGTCTTTGCCACCGAGAACAGGTCTTTTGAGATCGGCATTACTATCAGGATCACCAAGATCGTTGTATACATCATAATCATATATCCTCTCAGACTTCTTGCGCTCTCCTTGCCCATTCCCTCTCAATATTACCAGCTCTTCTTCTCTCAATCTCCTTAATCCACTTGGTGTTTCTGATGGCAAGTATGACTGCTTCCTCCATATTCGTACCAAAATTATTATTATATTGTATAATCAAATCAACTTCATTTTCTTCCTTAATTATATAATTAATTATCTGTTTTAATTAAACACTACCTCCTCTTAACTGCAACACACTACTAAATTAACAAATTAACTGAGGGCTAATAAAACTGGAGGAGTTAAAAAATAGGGAAAAACAAATATATGTGCTTAGTTTGTGAAAAATATTAGCATTAGCTTTATTATTTTTATTATTATGAATAATTATTTAAGTAGGTTTATTTTTTGACTGATCATTGCTTATTGGCTATAGGGGGCTTGATAATATACATTATATAGCATCATAATATATGTGTATTATAAGATCATTCATTACTTTTTGGGAGTGTTTACCCAAAAAAATGAATAAATAAACTTTTGGGGGACCACTCTGTCTACCTTTATGTATCGTAATCGTGTGATCTCGTCTCTCTTAGAGATTCCTCTTACAAAACAAAAGTTATAAACAAAATGAAAATGAAACATGTCTTTTCAACTCTGAGTTCTCCTGATTGATACCAAATTACAAATAAAATGGGGTTCAATTAGTTGTGGTCCTTATTAGGACTTTGACATGCCGGACAAAAACGGTCCGGTATGGCGGGCGGCCCACTAGGGCTCTAGCCACTATCATGCTTGACTAGCATCCAAAACATTATTATCATTTTTTAAATTATTTATAATAAATTTTTCCTTTATTATGCATTTTGAATTTATAATTTTTTAGTGGCAAGCATGAGTAATTTAATTTTTTTTCCTTAATCGTTGTATATTTTTTTAAATAATAATAAGCCAGTCAATGTTTATATATTTATAATATGAATTAATATCACGTGTGGCTATAGTTAAATGAACTTCGTCTTCATCCTATGTCATATCAGAATTAATTATTAATTATATTTTATTGTTTAACCTATATATATTTATATAATTAGGAAATAAATAAAGGAATGGTTAAAAAGGTTGACCTTGTTGGTAAAGAAGACCCTATTACGAGGGTTGTCATACTTAGAGTGAAGCCAAGAGTTGCAACTGAGACTGACGGGACCGTCAGGGAAGCCATCCAACACGATATCTTTGAGAAACATCTCCTTGTGGTGCTCGTTCTCTATTATAACTGCACCAACCCTTCCGAATTCTGCTGGAATTTCAAAGCTTGATTCGTACGTCACCAACTCCAACTCACCATCCCGGTCGGTTTTGTGCGCGAATCCTTTGATCGTTCTCTTCTCTTGTCCAGTTTCTTTTTAGAAAAATAAAAAATCATAATTATTATAAAAAATATTATTTATTATAATTGATGGTCATTTTAATGATAAAAATCTATAAATTAAATGGTAATTTTAATAGTTTTCATTAAAATTTATTTTTAATGTTTTAAAAAAATAAATAATAAAATGAATTTTTAAAAAATAATATTTGATATATAAAATAGTGCTTGTCATTAATAATAATAATAATAATAATAATAAATAACAATATTTTTACCATAATATATATATATATATATATGCATATGTACATAGTAACTAGCGGAATTAATTAAATAGCAAATATTTTGTGACCATTAATTGAGAATTTGTTGATTTGGGAGGGACCATTGTACATCAATGTTGATCGCTGTCTGCCACAAATTTCCTTTTCCTGTCTACGTATAATTTGTGGTACTTGGGACCAATATTTATGACTAGATTCATTCCAATCTTGATATGTACTGTAACATTATTATACGTCCATAAATCTTGCTGCTTCTTATTTGTTATCCATCCTCCTCTACCAGTTTTTCTTTAACTTCATTTAAGACAAAAAGGAGAGGTAGAAGAATCAAAATATAGATGAGGATTTTTTTTCCTTTAATTAATTTGTTGGATGATGATGATGATGATGTGTGTGTGTGTGTGTGTGTGTGTGTGTGTGTGTGTGTGTGTGTGTGCATACTTAAATTAGCAGGTCATTAGGAAATGTTAATTTCCGTTGAATTTAATTAAATATGGCAAGTTTAAAAAGACTTAGAATAGACTCTGAAAAATTAATCAAAAAATTGTAAAACTACTGGATTCATTATACTTGAGTACTACTGGTTCCATGATGGATATAATTTAATATTTTTTTAAGGAATATATTCAATTTAGAGTTTGAAGGCTTTTAAAAATGTTTAAAAATTTGAAGGTATTCGATTTAGGTTTTAAAAAAGCCTATGTAAATCAAATAATATTTAATTCAAATTTTAATGGATTTTATAAAAGTATATTAAAATTCAGGTGTATTCAATTATGATTTTATAGAATTCTTTTGAAATCTAATAGTATTTAAAAAGTCATTAATTTTAAAAAATAATAAATTTTAATAGATTTAAAATAATTTTAACAGTGTAATTATAAAAAAAAATTGTTAATATGAAATCCAAATTTAATTCTAAAGATTTTTTTAAATTCTTATAAATTTTTTATGAAATCTATAAAATTCTATTATAATCTATAAAATTCTTTAAAATCTATAATTTATTTTAAATCCATTACACTCTAGATTGAATACACCTGTTAAATTTTTTTTACAATCTTAAATAATCAAGTAAAAAAAAAAACTAGATTGAATACACCTGTTAAATTTTTTTTATAATCTTAAATAATCAAGTAAAAAAAAAAAGATAAAAAAAATAGAAGAAATAAATGAACCCCTGGGTCAAAAGGTTCATTATTTTATTGAACATGAATTTCACTTAATTAATTAATATAATTTTTCTTAACAAAAAAAATTTCTTCCTCAACGTAAAAAACAGAACTCTACTCGCTGTTAGTGAACTAAAAACTTATTTAAATATTATCAAAAGTTTCCATTTTCAAAGTTCACCAAAAAAAAAATAATAATAAAAAATTCATTTCAAACCAAGTAAAATTATGAACTAATTTATATCAGATTCTATTAGAACGCCAAAAAAAAAAAAAAAAGGTGAGAAAGATTATTACATATATAAATAAAAATCGTTACTTAAAAAAAAAAAAGCATTAATTTATAATTTATAGTAGTTTGATAAACTAAACAAGGTCAAAATTGGGGTTTGAATATAGTTAGGCAAAATTGAATATAATTACTTACTGGGGTCAAGCTCAGCACTAACAAGCTCAAGAAGCAGAGATTTGCCGAGCACATCCTTAATATCATCAAGTCCTCGCTCAATACCAATGTTTGACAAAAACCCTCCGACCGTACGTTGTACGGTCAGAATGGCTTTAACATTGACAGACTTTTCGGTGGCAGTGCTAGGAGTTACAACAGCTTTTATGGTGCTAGGGTTGAAGCCAATCCGAACCCTCCTTTTATTCTGTTTCTTAGGGAAGTAGGAGGAGGGTTTTGTAAATACCGAACCATTCCAGCTACAGCTGACATGGACGAATGGCTTGTGCAGTGGGAAGAGAGTCTGGCAGGGATGGGTCTGTTTGGCTACGTGGGGGTTCATCATTTTGATTTTTCAGGGCTTTTTTTTAAGTTTGGGTTTGATGGATGGTAGTCGACGGTGATTTGATTTTTATTACAAGGGGTTTCGGATATGTAGATGATATGTATGTGCTTCACTTGGCTTTCCTTATATAGCAGGACAGGAAAGATAAGAACACGACTCCTGTATCTTTTGCATTTTTCATTTGAGAAAATTAAAATATTGGAAAACTAGGAACTGTACAATTTGGAAAAAAATCTAGCTGTTTTTGCACGTGAAAAATTTAAAGGGAAATGTTGGATGGTTTAATGATATATATAAATATAATTTGAAGATGACGAATTTGATTGCTAAATTTTTTTTGGGGTAAAGGTTTAAATATACTAAACTCTTTGTAAAGGGAAAGGGTGGTTTTGCCATTAATTAGTGTGTATACATTAAGCAGGTTAGATTAGAAAGCTGTAGTTATATTTTAATCTTTGTTAATTTATGTCTTTTATACATTTTTGGTTGCAATTTTAGATGAGCATTAATTTTTTAATATCTATAATTTTAATTCGGTTTGCAATGCTAATGATTGCGACATTCCAACAATTAGTCAGTCGTTGATATTAAATTTGTTGACTATATATTGACATAAGTTGCTTTGTAATAAAATATTATCAAGTGGAAAAGAAATTAGTCTTTTCTTTTCTTGTGAAAAATTAGATTTTATTGTTATCAAATGTCAAGTAGAAACATTAGATTAGATATTAAAAATAAATTAAAAAAATTGTAAAAAGAGAGAAAAGGAAAAATAAAGAATAATTTAATCTGATAAGTAAAAAGTAAGTTATTAGCTTTAGTTCTTGATAAGTATTTTATCAATGAACCATTGGATTATTAATCTTCCGTTTTGAATCTTAATACAACGTTGAAGTCTTGGAGATGCAGTACTTAGCAACGAGTCGTGCCTAGGAAAAGCTAATCACATCCAATCAAACAAATTCCATTATTTTAAATTAAATTATTATAGTCCTTTGCATCTCTCTCTCTCTCTCTCTCTCTCTATATATATATATATATATATATATCTAAAAGTGACTTTTAGACTTTTTACATGCACCTCTATCCTTAATTATTGAGATCCACGGACTTGCGTAAAAGATCTAAGTATATATTTTGTCAGAGGTAAAATAGCAAGTGGATTGGAACCGACGGGTCGCATGGATTAATGGACGGTAGGGATGTCAAAAAATATGACTGATGAGATTCCACCGATTATTTGAAGTTTAACTGGAGGACATGTGACATAGTACAATTTATTATCTTCGCCGAATTCACGTGGGGAAATATATTATTTATCTTCTTCCAATTTCAACTACGTATGTAAGCGAACAAAAATAAATCAATGCACGTTTCTTTACATCTTCTTTTTCAACGTTAATTACCGAATCTGGAAATCCAACTTCGCATAAGTATTTATATATTATATAAATAAATTCTCTAACAAACATCTTTTGCACGAGAAGTTTAATTTTCAAATATTGTCATATGTCATTGATGATAATCTTTATAGAATTATAGAACCATCTGTTGATGTTGTAGGGAAAAAAAAAAGAAGTGATAATTATTAATTAATGTTATTTAAAACTTAAAAATTTATATGGGAAAGTAAATCCTGAGTACATTGGCACATTAGCTTTCTTCTATTAATTAAATAATATAATATATATAAATATAAATATACTATATTTATGTATATTTAAATAATTTTTAATTTATATATATGTCAAATCATTTATATAAACAGTTAGGACATGTATAGCATATGGTATTGAATAAAGGCACACCACAATATTGTAATAATTTTAATTTAGGAGGGAGAGTTAAGTGAAAAACGTTTTAAAATTAAAAAACACGAGGAAATTTAAAACTCATATGCCTGCAGTGATTTTTTTTAATCATGATCCTGCGTTGAACCCAGACTATTTCACAATCGAAAGGGTGGCAGTCATCACCAATTAAGTTGTCCCCCTGAAGCCACTGCAGTGTAATTTGATGAAAAAGGAAAACAAAGTGGATAAGGCGGAATAGTATATCATATTCATCTCGAAATAAGCATATTAATCCGTTCGAATGATTTTTTGTTTTTTATGGTTGTGAAATGAGTTTTTTTTTTTTATTATTAAAAAAAGATGGTTCTTTTTTAATGTTATATGCATCAAGCTGAAATTCTGCACCACCCAATTATACAATATGAGATTATTTGAAAGAATAATGGAATTTAACAAAATTTTAATTTCAATTTTTAAATTTGTAGATATAAAAAATGAGTTGACTCATTTCGCTGAGTTGCTTGATTTATAGTAATAGATCCCTTACAATGTGTATATAAATAATTAAAAAGTTTAGTGCGACCTTAGTAATTTAATCCCTAGCTATCGATCATGCGTGGATGAAACCTCAGTACAAGGACAATAGGAATTTATTTGAGTTAAATTATACTTGGACAAATTTTATTTATACTCTTTAGGTTTTGCATAGTATCACTTAGACCTTATGCTTTTTAAAATTCATCATTAACTTTCTTTTAATTTTCTATATCTATTAAAATAGGTTCATCAGTTAGTTTTTGTATTTTCTATATCTACAAAAATAGGTTCATCTATTAGTTTTTGTATTTTTATCAATTAATTTTAATAATTAAATATATAAAAAATTAAAAATTAATATTTTATGATTGAATAGTACTGCAAAATATAATTTTATTTAACTGTTAAAATTAACTAATAAAAATTTATAAAATTTGCCAAATGATTCTCTTTTGATATATGTAGAACACTAAAAAGAGGTAAATAATGATCTTGTAAAAATGTGGGATCAAAGTAAAACAAATGAAAAAACTGAAGAGGTATAAATAAAATTTGCCCATTACACTTTTGTACTTTTAATTTTTAGATTTTATAATTTGGGTCCTTACTTTTTTTAACTTAGTAATTAGGCTTTCAATTCTTTAATTGGTTATAATTTGATTTTCTACTATAAAATTTAGAGACCATTTTTTGTGAATGGTTTAAACTATATTAATTTAAAAAAAAATAAAATGTAAAATATTAAAAAAATAAAATTTTTGTATTTTAATACTTTTTATTAAAATAAAATCGGTATAAATTACTTTATTAGTATTAAATTGTATCAAATTTTAAATTAAAAAATACAAAAAATATAAATTTTTAAATATATTTTTGAAATTTTATATTTTAGTATTTTTTTAACTCAAAATTTGATATAATTCAATATGATTCACAAGAAAATTGCTAAATTTTATTAAAAGCCAAAATAAAATATTGAAAATGAATTGAAATGTTAGAAATCAAAATTAGAAAACTTTAAAAGTCAAAAGTATTAAAATGTAATTATCCTAACTTATTTGTCAATCGATAAGAAGTTTAATTTAATTTTTTATATATATACAAATGAAAATTTTATTGAATTAAAATTCAATAGTAGATGTGGGAAATGTTTAAAACGTTTATGTCAAATGGATATATTAGTGAAAATTCTACGTACTATGCAAAAAAAGATTAAAAAAAAAAAAGCTGAACAAAGATGACAAATTTGAGTTGAAAGTGAAAATTTGAACAAAAAATTGCAAAGTTTTGCCATGTGACCCTGACTTCCTAGTCCTTGCATTTTAAATCTAATTAGAGCCGAGCTTTTCATTTAAAAAGATGATGATTAATCAATCCCATTAATTCATCTTCGTACGCACAAACATTTTTCTAGAAAAAAAAAATTATATTATGCACAAACCATCTTATTAATTAGTTGAATTATACAAGAAAACTGATATAAGCTAATTTGGTTAACTACTTGTGCCAACCATAAAGAAAAAAAAAAAATCCAATTCTTACATAATAAATAGGAAACTGGAATTATCTTTCTATCTTTGATATTCCATTACAACATGATCTGACAAGTAACCAAAATAGTATATATATATATATGGAAATTCTATGGTGAGGATGGTCTGCATGAGAACCGCAATATTAGTGATGGTTTTTCATAATATTAACGATGGTTTTTTAGAAAATTGTCACCAATACTATAAAAAACTGTCACCAATATTATGATTCGCACCATAAACAGACTATATATATATACACACGTACAGAAATGTCACATTTCGTTAGGAGAATATTTTAATCCTAAAAAAAAGAAAAGAAACGGATATGTTGAAGGTTCTTTTTCCCTAGAAGAAAATTTGACATAGCAAATTTTAGGTTTTATTCAAAGTTTCCTGATTATCATTGGTGGAATTGAAAACGATACGATTGGCCACACCTAGAACTCGAAACTAGAGGTTAATTGAAAATATCTATATCCAGTCCGCCGAGGTACAAATTAACTAAAGAAGAAATTGATTTTTTTATATTTTATTTTTATTTTTATCTTTGTTGGTGAATTAAAGAAGAAATTGATTGATTCTGTGATGATGTGGACCTAGATATAAGGATATAAGAACAAAACCATATTCTTTGCTTCCATTGGAAAATGTTATTAATTTTGTGGTCTACAAATGAAACCAAAAAGAAAAACAAAAAGTTCCTTCAAAATCAAACGTTTCACATGATTTTATCATTATTACTATTAACTTCCTGCTATTTAACTGTCTCCATTACCCCAAAATAGCTGAACACTCCCTGTATTTTACACATTTTGCAAGAAAGCATCTCAAGGGTAGAAAAACAAAAGGATTGAATAGACTCGTGATGTGCCCTCTCCCAGTAGAGATTAATTTTGACTGGTTGACACATGCAAAAAATGCTTTGCATTAGGGTGGTCCAAGCAGGGCTGTCAAATCCCATCACGTGACGTGCATACTGGCACGGCAGCCAAAAGATGACAAATATGTGCAGCAAGGCATGCTCTTCTATGCCACAGTGCTTTGAAGTCATGGAGGACGAGGATTTGGATAAATTATATATAAAAAGTGAAAAAGTGAAAAAAAAAACAAAAAAACAAAAAGTACTGCTCTCCTATTCCCATAAAAAAGGTACTGCACTCTACTGCTTTTACCCCAAAAAAAAAAAAAAAAAAAAAAAAAAGGGTCAAGTCCAGGCCACATGCCACACGGGTGAACCACCCTACAAAACTGCTTTCCGGTTTCCACGTAATTTGGCATCAAATCTTTTCCCATATGACATGTCATTACCTGCGGCATAATTTAAGAGTAAGATTAGGATGTGGATCGTTCATATCCATGTTTGCATCAAAATTGATGTGAAAAAAAATATTGGATTTGCTATAACGTTGATTGGATCGTGGTCCATTTGTTCATCAGTCCCCACATTTTTTGTATTTTATTTTCTGTTTGTCGTTTATATTTGTTTAAATTATTGCATACAATTGCTGGTAAGAAGGGTACATATAATTGTGGAAGAAAGTTCAAACGATAAAAATCTTGAACCGTCTTTATGTGATTATTTTATTTTTTATTTTGGGTTTTCGTAAACAACGTGCCTGCTAGTGCTAGATGCCATTGAAATAATCACTATCGTTAAGGTTGTTTTTAAACGAGATTCCTTTCAATCGGTTCTCATCCTCTTCTCGTCTTTTCCACATTTCTCTCTCTCTCTCTCTCTCTCTCCTCTGGCCAAAAATGCCCATCATTATTTATTTATTTATTTGCAATTGCAAGTTGTGAGAGGCTTTACCCTTCGTCTTTTTTCTAAAATTTGAACTGCATGTACGTTAAGTATTGTTTAGTGACACCATTAGTTTTTTTCTTATTTTAATGGTATATAATTATTTATATCAAATATTAGTTAATAATGATTAGTGTTTCTCAAACATTTAAATTAGTTATAAAATAAAAAAAAAAAAGTATAAACACAGAATTACACACAATTTGAAAATTTTTAATTCTTTTAAATTTTTAATAGTTTAAAATGTCTAATAAGCGATAACTATCTTTAACTAACATTGTAGATAAATAAAATAACACATAATTAGGTAAAAAATAAAATAAAAATAGAAATTAAAAACTATATTACGAAACTATATTTTTGGTATATGCAAAGCTACCAGGTTTTATAAACAATAACAATAATGATAAATTATAAATAAATAAAAGATGGCCCAACCATGTTAGTGGTGCATCACTTAGAAAGATTGGGCCGAACGGACTTGTAGATGGATCATGTGAGTAACAGACATGTGGATCATGTGGCATAAACGTGATTTTTGTACTTTACCCAGGTTCAGGCCCAAATTTGCCAAAAAGGGACCTCCTCTTCTTTTACTCAATCTCAGATTGGCTGGGCCGTCCGTTTAGAAGAAGACGATTGAGAAAAAGTTTGCCTGGGCCGGTGTGGCGTAGCAATAGCCGCCGGCAACAAGGTTTTCGTGTCTCAAGCTCAAAGTCTGAGCTCCAGAGCCGCTGCTTACAATTGTTGGAAATGGAGGATTTGAGCAGCGATGAAATCCCAACGGAGGCCAAGAAATCTAAGACACCCAGAAAGCGCAAGGAAAAGGAAAGCGCTCTTAAGCAGAGTCTGTTTCCTCACTAATTATATATGTCTTCATTTTTACTTTCTCTGTAATTTATTCATTGTGTGAATCGCCATGTTTTATTTACTTTCTAAGCAGTTTATTTGTTCTGAACTTTGCAGAATCTCCGGCTGAGTTCTTTGCAGAGAATAAGAACATTGCTGGATTTGATAATGTAATTAAACTTACTTCTCTCTTCACATTTCATTTCTATATATATATATATATATATTTGGTTATTGATAGGATTCGGTTTTAAATTTGTAATTGAAAAGATTTGATTAATAAAATATGTGGTAGGGCTATGATTCCGATTACGAATTTTGAATTTGATACGTTATTTATTTCTGTCTAAATTGGTTTTATATTGTGCTGCAACTTGAACCAAATATCTCAATGAAACATTAAAACCATTAAAAATTCGAAGCTACTCATAAAAAATTTTGAGCATGAGCACAGTTGAGCTGATGGATTTGCATATTAAGTTGGAAGTTAAAAAGCACCCAGAAGAGTTATTCAGTTTTTGTTGTTTTCTATGTATTTGTGAATTCTCAGCCAGGAAAATGCCTTTATACTACTGTAAGGGAACTTGTCGAGAATTCCCTTGATTCTGCGGAGTCCATCTCTGAACTTCCTGTTGTAGAAATAACAATGTAAGTGCAAATTTCTATCCTGTAGCATATTCTAATGGGGCAAAAATTCAATGCATGAACTCTTGCAAATGCTTGAACCGCAATTTGTACTATCAAAGATAAATGATAATGGAAAGAAGTTTGTTTTTTACTTGGTAATTGGGTATCGATCTCACTCTGTAGTTTGTATATTTTTATCTTATATGTTTGTTGGTATCCTCACCTATTGTAGTGAAGAGATTGGCAAAAGCAAGTTTAATTCAATGATTGGTCTTGTTGACCGTGAACGTGTTGATGAGAAACTATATGATGATTATGAGACGGCTAAGGCCAGGGAGGTAAGAATTGTTCTTATCTGAATTCTTTGTTAAGTAATTTTTCTTGTTATGACTACTAAAATAGAATATAAAAATATCTTTAAAGTTACAGCAAGGTAGTCTTTATATGTTGTAACTTATGTTGAAGTGGTTTGACTTGAGGTGTATGGGTTGTCTCAGATCATTATTGGTCCCTATTTATTGTTATTGACATGACTCTTTCAGTTGCTTTCAAAATAACTGAGTTTATTTAATTTGAGGTAATAGAAATAAAATGTGAAGAATAGTTTCTGATAATAACTTTAAATAATTTTCTACATGCATAAGGTTCTCATAGAATTATTCTGTTGCACTTGCAGAAACGATTAGCAAAAGAAGCCCGCGCTCATGAAATACAAGCAAAGAATGCTGCCCTTGGAAAGAAAGTCAAAGAGCCTCAAGGTACTAAGGTCATAAAGGGTCGAGGTGAGGCTTCATTTTATAGGGTGACGTGTAAGGTATGATTTACTATCCATGTTCTAACCTGCTTCATATACATCTTTACATATTTTGTGTATTTCCTTGATCCATCATAGGTGAGAACTTTTGTGTTATTATTGGTTGCAGGATAATGGAAGAGGAATGCCACACGATGACATCCCGAATATGTTTGGAAGAGGTTTTGAAGCTACTCCGTCTTAACTAAATTTCTTTACGTGTCTGATGTAATCAAACTTGTTTGTACATGTCGCTAAAAAATGGCCTTTGTGCATAAATAAGTATATGAATCTTTCTTAGTCTCACGTAAGCATTCATGCAGTTCTGTCTGGCACAAAATATGGCTTGAAGCAGACACGTGGGAAGTTTGGACTTGGTGCTAAGATGGTAATACTGGAAATTATCTTCAGCATATGCATGGTGTTTTATCTTTTATAACTGTGATTGTCAAAAGATGCACAAACTGGCTACACTATTATTGCAATGCATTTTCTTTCCCCTTCTGAAGGGTAGACAAACAAAAAAGAGCTTAGCAAAAGAAAATTTTATCTATAGATGTGTAGATATGCGAATATAGAAGCTGTTAGAAATAGCTTGTCGTGTCAAAACTTATAGACAAATAGGTAATGAAAAATACGAAGTTGATGGTGCTAACTCTTCTATTTCATTGAGACTGACCAATTTCTAGAAAAAATAATATATATTGTCAAGGAAAAATCTATATTGTATGTTCATGTTCTATGTTAGTTAAGCCTTCTCACATATGATATTGAGATACTGCCAAGAAGAGCCTCATAACTGTTGCATAATTTACTCTCTAGGTTTATTTGCTTAATCTTTTAGGTATTGGGCACAACTCGATGACACATATAGTTATGCAGGCATTAATTTGGTCTAAGATGAGTACCGGCCTTCCTATGGAGATCTCATCATCAATGAAGGGCCAAAGCTACATTTCATTCTGCAGGCTGGATATTGATATTCATAGGTATGATAACAAAGAAGTTTTACATGCATGAATGTGTGTTTCTATATATATGTATATACATGTGTGTGTGTGTGTGTGTGTGTGTATTCTTTTATGAGGTTCTAAGGTTATCATGAATGTGTGGTAATTATGAAGTTATACTCTTATTCATGCTCATAATGATGCATCTTTCAAGTTTTCAGGAACATTCCTCATATTCATGCACATGAAAAACGGGATAATAAGGAAAGGTGGCATGGGGCTGAAATTCAAGTTGTAATTGAAGGCAATTGGACTACGTACCGTGTATGTTCTTACAGACAAATACGATACCTTTTGCTTTAGCCAATGCATTTCGAGATAGTTTGGTTGTGCTTATTTTTAACAGGTAGGGCATACTGTATCTTGCAGTCCAAGATATTGCATTACATGCGACAGATGGCTGTTATCACCCCTTATGCCCAATTTCTTTTTAAGTTTGTATCAGATGCATCTGAGTATGCTCTCTCTCTCTCTCTCTCTCATATGCACACAAGCATGTACAGACAGATGATGTGCTGATATAATTCTATGCTTGTTGTATTTCCTTTATATGCAGTAAAAATGTAACTATAAGGTTTGCAAGGAGAACAGATGTAATGCCTCCAGTTCCTCTTGAGACAAAACACCATCCATCTTCTGTTGACTTACTACTGATCAAACGCCTTATAACAGAAACGTCAAAACAGAGCCTTTTGCAGTTTCTTCAGCATGAATTTGTAAATATAGGAAAATCATATGCAGAACGATTAATTGGTAAGCATTTGCAACACTTTTGTGTGTCAACACTATTGGAGTGTGCACTTCTTAAAGGTCATTTTTACTATGATTCTGTGATAATCAAGAACAGCCACTTTATGGTATCCAATTTTAACAATGCAAGGAAATGCAACTCCATGAATAGTATGATGTTTAACATTGAATGCAAAAGCTTGATACATGCTATAATCTGTAGCTAAAGTGAGATGTTTGCCTAAGCCTTATAGCGATAAATGATTTCCAAAATGCTTTGTTTAAATTAATAAGTATTACTTGGGATGGGCTTATGTAACTTCATGCTGTCTGGTTTGTAAGGAAGCCCTGTTACATTGTGATTAGTAAAGTGCTTGGTGTATGATAATTTTGACCTTTAAAATGGTGCTGATCTATTTCTAACATTGGAGTGCTACTCTTTAGTTGCTCAAGTTGATTGATTCATAATTTGTTGCTTTCTTCATCTTTAGGAGAAATGGGTCCTGACTTCAACCCCAAAATGGCAGTTAAATCTTTAACTTCTCAGCAAATTGTTCGTGTCCATCAGTTATTTCGTCAAGCCAAGTTTGATGATCCAAGTGGTGATGTAAGCTTCTTTTGTCCTTTAATTATTTTCCTTTCTGTTTAACTGTCTCGTTTACAAGTTTTATTAGTTTTGATAATTTCCTCATCTTCCTTTCTGTTTTTATTACCTCATGTGTTTGGCTTGATACTTAGAAACTCTTTCCAGTGTCTTAGTCCTGCAGGGGAGTACAATCTTCGCCTAGGGATTATAAAAGAGCTGCATCCAGACATGGTTGCTACTTATTCGGGCAGGTAGAGATTCAAATCTTGTTATTTTGTTATTTTCCCCTATTTTTTCCCCTCTTCATAGTAGTTCTATAATATATGAGCTGACTTATGCTTCATGCATGTGTGTTTCTTTTACTACCATTAAATTACAGTGCTCAAGTTTTTGAAGGCCACCCCTTCATCGTGGAAGCTGGTGTCAGCGTGGGTGGTAAAGATGTGAAGCAGGTAGGTGATTTTCTGCTTATATTGCTTGTTATGTAGTATTTTGTTCCTAAGTTGTTACACAAGGAATAAGTTACTACCCAGAGGCCATAACCTTTAATCTTGTAGGGTCTGAACATTTTCCGATTTGCAAATCGGATACCTCTTCTTTTTGAGCAAGGTGCTGATGTTGTGACTAGGACTGCCCTTAAGAGAATCAAGTATGTAAAAGTGCAATTATTTCTTTTGTAACTGTTTTATTTTGGGGGCAGTTTTCAAAGCTATACATTAATGTTAATAAATTTTGTGATGATACAGACTACTACACAAACTTCAGATCTTACTGACATTGGTAAAACATAATTTTTTAGTTGGAATAGTTACAAAATCAACCAGACTCAAGATAAAATTGGTGTCTTTGTGAGCATTGTGAGCACAAAAATCCCCTTTAAAGGGACCGGGAAGGAATATATTGGAGATGATATAACCGAAATAGCCTCAGCTGTGAAGGTAGGTGGTTCCATTTAAATTGTAACCATCATTGGGAAAATGTAGAATTGATAAACTAACAATATTAGCTCTCCAGTCAGCGATTCAGCAGTGCTGTATCCAGCTAAAAACCAAAATAGTGAAGAAAATGCAGGCTCGTGAGCAGCAGGAGAGAAAACGAAATCTAAGCAAGTAAATTTGGATCACTCATCTTCCCTCTATTTTGAATATACAGAACAATGGCTTTTCCTTTCTTTCGTAGCGGAGTGTGTAATTGTCTATCAATTGGCAGGTACATCCCAGATGCTACAGGTGCTATATATGATGTTTTAAAGGAAATGTCGCAGTTGCATTCATCAAAAAAGAAACGGTATGACAATGAGGATACTGAACTGCTTGGGAAAGTATCAGCTCGTTTGATTACAAAAGAAACACTCCGGGAAAAGCTTGCCCAGCATGTTGAACAGGTGTTGAACTTTGTATTGTGAAATAACTAGTTGCAAACCTCTAGAAAGTAGAAACAAATTAAGGGTAGGGACTGTTGGGACAAAGTTATCAATTTTGTAGTTTAAATTTTGCAGGTAGACTATGAGATGGCATTGGAGTACGCTACACAGAGTGGAGTGAGCGAGGAGCCACGAGAAGCGATATTTTTACAATCACTGGAAGCTGACGATTGTTTCATTGACTTGCATAACCCCATTTTCGTTTTTAGACTGTTTCATTAGTAGTAGAATGGATATATATTATGTAGAAACATAGCTATCTTTGGTATTTTCTTTAACAAACTGAAACTTATTTTCTTGTGAGTAACCTTTTAGGCGCAACATGGTGTTTTCACCAGCAAATAATATGGCATGTGTTCTCATTAACGAATTACAGTGTGATGTAGGGAGAAAAAAAAAAAAAAATGCTTGAATTTGATTGGCCAATTTATGTCAATTATTTTCAATGTTATATTCAGTGTAATTTTACCTCCATGAGCCTTTTGGGCTAAGTTAAAAAAAGAAAAAAGAAAAAAGAAAAGAAAAAAAGGCGTTTTGGACTTGGTCAGAGTTTGAAAACCTTAATGGGGTGTTTGGTAAAAAGAAAAGTATTGAAGGACTCAAAATTTAGTTTTCTGAAAATGAATTTTTTTGGGATTCTTTTTATAGTGTTTGGCTAATTATAGAGGAAAATAAAACTTATAAGTAATTAAAAAAATTGATACAATAAAATTAAAGAATAAAATTGTATTTAAAAAAATAAATATTAATTTCTTAGGAAATTTTAGAATGACACTTTTTTAGTAGAATTTATTTTTCCTGTCAGTTTTCCACATTACGATATTTATTTTTTATTAGGATCTACAAATTTCTTTTTTTAAAAATTATAGGATTCACAAATTTTTTTTTTTTTAAATTATCCAAACAGAAGAAAATTTCACTTTCTAAAAAAATTTTAAATTTCCACTAACTTTACCACTACCCAGACATCACATAAGTATAATATGCACATTTATTAACATATAAAACTGAAATTTACATTATTTATGCATCGCTAAAAAACCCCCAAAAAAAAATCATAAATAAATAAATAAAATTGCTACAAGCCGAAAGTAAAGGAAAGCAAAAACTAACCAAATACAGAGAAAGCGAAAATGTCAAATAAAAGCAGAAGCCCCAAGGACGAAAACATGCAGAATATCAATCTAACTCACATAGTACAACGTGAATGAAAGATCTGTTTTTGAGTAGATTGAGCAGGTAGGGCTTCCGCTTGATGAATAGCATTTGAAATCCATTGCACAGCGTAGCAGTTGACACTGCTCCATTAAGAACCACATTCGCCCTCATTTCGGATTCAACTTCATAATGCTGATCAAAAGCCATCAAGAAAGTCAAGCCTGCAACTGTTAGTGCGTCAGGGGAAGAACTGGGTGTCAAAGCCCTGAGATTCCAGAAGAGGTCTCACGTTCCATTCTTATCTCCACAGCATATAGGAGATTGTTAGCCCAAATGTGGTCCTGGAAATGGAAATCTTGTGTGTCCGTATGGAGATATCGCATCAGGGTGGCAGATGCAATTGCAATACTGCCTCCTCTCAGATCATGCAAGGGCAATTCAAACACATGTTAAATATTACTGGGGGAATTTGGTTTCGATGAACTTCAAGAGCAGATTCTCTCTATGATCACAACCAAACATTTAAAAAGTTAGAATTACGCCTCCCATAAATGGCCATCTTGGATGCCTTCATTATGTTGAGTATATGGAGATTGTGGCTAACCTTGTGCACAGAAAGAAAGATTGTCATCCTTAAACAATTCTTGAATTTGTGAGTGAGGAACTGAATGAACCGCAAAGCCACCAAGAGGTATTGGGTCAGAATCTGCATGGGTCCTATCTTCTTCACAGACCCTCCAAAAGATCTCCGCATTATGTAGCACAAGCTTCGTTGGTGAAAAGACTTGGATGATAACTCCACAGTCTGCTATTTCTTGCGAGCCGACCAAACGACCATCAACATCGGCTTCCTCTGAGTTTGATGTATGGCAGCGGCACCAACAGCCAGTACTTCGCACTGCCCAGAAGCAATGGCAAATCCTGCAACAGCAAAGCTCCAACTTCACAGAATCAGTGACCATTTTGTTTCTAGAATCTGAAAGCCGTTTCTTTCTTTCTTTCTTTCTTTGGTTTTCGCTTTTTTTTTTTTTTTTTTCACTTCTTGATCAACAGCAACAACATACATACAATGGTGTTTGATTGTTTGCTTTGGTTGGGATATGGTGTTTGACGAGGGAGAGTTAGAAGGTGCTGTAATTCGAAAATGAAGACTTTGGGTTGAAATTTCTGTATCGTATCTCACTTGCCTCTATTTTTAGTTTTTTTTTTTTTTTTTTGATAAATGAAAAATAAGTTCCTGGTAAGAATCATTGATCTAGACTTTAGGGAACTATGGACCATTAACAAGAAGTTTACAAGCTGTTCAGCCCACTATCATCTGGCTGTCTCTGTTATCCTTTCACACATAGTTCAACATGTAGAACTTATATCAAAAATCAAATAAAATTTGTCAAAATTTGGATCCGTAACTCCTACAAATAGGTGTGACACTTGCCTCTTGTTCTGTTGTACATGAAGGGATAGACATGTTTTGGCTCCTCAAAATATATAATAAGGCTTTGACAGTAAATATGAAGGGACAGACATGTTTTGGCTCCTCAAAATATATAATAAGGCTTTGACAGCAAAAAAATTTTCCCCGCATTTTTCCACTGCCCAACTTATAAAAAATTCGTATCCCCCATCCCTATTATATGAGAAAAAATAAATAATAATAATAATAATAATAATAATAATAATAGTATATGCTAATTATTTTTAAAAAAAATGTATATAATTGACCTTCTAGATAAATTAATTTTATACTTAAAAAATAAAATAATTCTACAATTATATATTATTTTCAGTAAAGTTAATTATTTAGAATTAGAATATACAATTAATCATGTAAAATTTGGGAAAAAAAATATACACAAAGATAGATTAAAAATCAAATGAAGACTAAACATAGTAAATAAAAAAAATTAAATTGGTAGTAGTAATTTATAATTCACATCACTAAACAATAAAATTTAATTTATTTTTAATATGTGTTAAATAAATAAATATATATATATATATATATATATATATATATTTCGCTAAAATATATGTTTTTTACATATATAATTTACTTTTTGTACGATATAGTTAATATAAAATAGAAATACATAGATGTAAAAAAAATAAAAAATTAACGAGTGATAGAAGGACCAATTGTTTTCAAAATGAAATGGGTAATTGTCGTAGGGGCCCCTACGAGCTGAATTCTTTGCTTCAACGGTTACTAAATAAATTAATAACTTAATTGTATGTATCCATATATATATATATATATATATATATATAGAGAGAGAGAGAGAGAGAGAGAGAGAGAGAGAGGGGCAGGGAGAGAAAAGGAAATAACATTCCTACAAGACTTTGTGTTAAGACTTAAAAGCAAGAGTGATATCCCATGCGTTCGATGTTAATTGAGAAACCAACTAATATCGTTTTCTACTCAAATTAGGTGCTGTATTTGATTACGTTATTATTACTTTTATTTTTATATTTACTTATCAATAATTATGTTATAATAATATATTAATTAATAAAATTTTGATACATGCTATTTTGTATACATTTTAATATATTTATTTGCTATTTCTAATATTATTTTTATATAAATTGCTTAATAATATCCTTTTTATCATATTAGTATTTCTATTAGATATATATATATATATATATATATATATCAGTATTTCATTTTCATCTACATAAACTAAGCTTGGCCACAAGTGGAATAAATTGAGAAGAAAAAACAATTACATTCAAGTTGGATAACAGGAAAGGTTCCCTAGAAATTGAAAATAAAGAACATGATTACTTTCCCTTAGACAAGCTATTTTTTAAATTTTAAAAGGGTAAATTACACCTCTACGTCTTCTAAGTTTTGCCTTAATTAAAGCTATTCATAAAATTTTGGAGCTTTCAAACTTTTGCAGTTACTTATTTAGATAAATATAATATAATTTTATATTTGGGGAAAAGAAATTAAGTCAAATTAAAAAACAAAATAAGTCCAATAATAGTCATTTAATATTTTAAAAAGCTATTAATTAATTAATAATGTGAATTTTTTTGTATCTCATATAATTTGGAATTAAGTAAGAAAATTAAACCCCAATAAAAAAAAAGAGAATTATCTTTAAGCTTTGAAGGAGGTAAATGATGGTTTTAAACCTAAGTCAACTACATCGATAAAGGGCAAAATTGATATTTTATTAGTTAAAGGCTTTGATTGTTAGTCTTGGCGTGTGAAATTTAACCATTTGGTAGGTTTTGATAAATACAAAAAATGAAGGTTAATGATGATTTCAAAGCATCAGGGTTATGATAAAAAAAATTTAGAGATACACATAAAATAAAATAAAAAGAGAGTTAATTTCATAGATACCCATTTCATTTAATCCCACACATATTCCCAAATATCAAATATTTCAAATACACCAACAAATTTATAATAAGTGGGTAAATTGGAAAGATGACTTACATTTGGTAGTGGTTGCTAGCAAATTGTTGTGCTAAATGTATTATTGGGTAATGGTTGAACTTGTTGCATTAAGCAGTGTGGTTGACCAGGATGATTAGCATTAATCTAGGCTTCTGTTCATTTGAGCCGGTTGTGTAATGTGTTAACTTCTTGAAGATTGTAAGAAAAATTCATCAAATTTTTGATAAATTATGTACAATAAAAAACTAGTAATCCTGCATTTATATTGCATTTTATAACCGTTGGCCATTCAACTGTCATTTGAATTTTTATTTATATTTTATTCAAACGTCTTAAAAATTTGTCAATAAATCATTAAGGGTATTTTGGATATTATATAAATTTAGAATGGTTTTATGAAATATTAATTAAAAAATAGGTGGTTTTATGAAATTTTAAAAAAGGTAGGGATGTATTTGAAATAAGGGAATATTTCAAGAGACGTGAGTGAAATTTTCTTAAGTATAAAACTATAAAGATGAAAAAGAGCACACGTGGTTCATCTACACAGAAACTTAGTATTCTATTAAATATCAAATCCAATCGGACAATGTGACAGAAATTGAAAATTAAAGGTTTAATGTGGTGGATTTTTAAAACACAGGGCGAAATTGCAGAATCATGAAAATGAGGTGTAATAAACCATTTTCTTATTTTTGTTTTTCAAGAATTGCAGGTCCAAGATCCCAACTACAAGGGAATTGCAGGTGGCTTTGAAGATGGCAAAGGCACCCCAGATCGCCATTCTTGGAGCTGGTATCTTTGTCAAAACTCAGTATATTCCTAGGCTTGCTGAGATTTCTGAACTCGTCTTTGTTAAAGCCATTTGGAGCCGTTCGGAGGTAAGCTCTATGTTTATTTGGCTATTAATTTATTCAAAACAGAGCTTAAAAGTAAAATAAAGGTGTGTTTTTGGGTGTGTTTATTCATTCGTTCATTTGCTTATTTCTATCTCTTTTATTGATTGTTTATGTAAAGGAATCTGCAAGAGGAGCTGTTGAGGTTGCTCAGAAAAGTTTTCCCGGTGTAGAATGCAAGTGGGGGGATAAGGGTCTTGATGAGATTCTTGAAGATGATTCTATACTAGGTGTCGCAGTGGCTTTAGCTGGTCAAGCTCAGGTATTTACTCATTAGCTCTGCAAAGATTGTATTTATTTTTTTCTTTTACATCGTTCAATAACTTGGTTGATCATTTCATTTTATATGTCGTTGTTTAACATGCTCGAATTGACAAACTCAGATTAAGTTTTTCTCTTTTGGGTTAATTTTTATAATCATCGCAAAGTAGGCATTTTCCTAGCAGTTCATGGTGGTGAGAGGGAAGCAAAGTTTAGCTTTTTACTTGTATTCTTGTTGCTAGTTGATCTCCTTAGTCAGATGTAGCAGTTTCTTTGCTTTAGTGAAAGTACAATCTGAACCAAGAGTAATACATTAGAATGGGGAAGAGAAAAATATCTAAACAGGTTGTTAAACCTAGCTCTTATTGAGAGATAATTTGCAATCACCATTTAGCATACCCTTTTCACTTTATTTTCCACCATACTGTCAAAGGCTACCCGGACTTGAATAGATAGATTTTGTCTCTTACATATATGAACAAATTCATGCAGGTTGATGTCTCTCTTCGAGTGCTCAGGGCAGGGAAACACGTCCTTCAAGGTGATTTTTGTTCTGCATGATTGCATACTGAAATTGGCCATGGCTTGCTTTATGTCTTTTCAGAAGATTCTAATAAATTTTGTGAGGCTCGGATTTATGAAGAAGATTTTTGACATGAGCCTCACAGTGTCTCTCCCAAGTACACAAGGGAGAAAGAAAAACACTACTACTTTGCAAGTGTATTGTCTTTCAATTGACTAAAAGTTTAACATGATCAAGATGTTATTTAAAATTTCCATATAATTCTTATTTGCAATATACTAATTTTCGTTTTGTTTGGACATGTTAAAATTGGTGGCTAACTTGGCGTCTCTAAAGAGAAACCGGCAGCAGCTTGTAAGCAGTATGAAGTTTCTGCTTAATCTATGTTAGATTTTTCTTTGAATGAATAAGTAGATATACACATGGAATTCATTCCTGAATATTTAAAGCTCAGATTGCTAATATGCGTATTCAATATGATAAATGATATAGACTGACAAGTCACATCCAAGCAGAAGGACCTTTTAGTGCTAGATCCATTATGGTACTTCTAGAGTCTTCAGTTTGTATATGAAACAGTTTCAAAGTTACTAAACACTGGTTTGATAATGCAGCTATAATTGAATTGGAAAATGCACTAGCACACTATAATTCCATTCTTACCCATGCCCCTAGTAAACCCATTTGGGCTGTGGCCGAAAACTATCGATTTGAACCTGCTCTTGTGGAGGTACTTGTTTCTATCCTATGTTCTGCTCTTGTGGAGGCACTTGTTTCTATCCTATGTTCCCATTTTCTGGCTTGCTGGATATTCAGTGTTGCTGTTACAGGGAAAGAAGCTTATATCTGAAATTGGAGATATGATGAGTGTCCAACTTGTCATTGAAGGATCAATGAACAGTTCAAACCCTTACTTCTCAAGCTCTTGGCGGCGCAATTTTTCTGTATGTGCTTCATAAATGGCTAATGGACTTTTTTTCTGACATTATGATTGCTATCAAACAAATCATTGGTTAATTTCTTCAATGTTCCTTTAAGAGCATAATCATGTTGTTTCTTAATGTAACATGATATATGTTATGTGGCAGGGGGGTTTCATTCTGGATATGGGGGTACATTTCATTGCAGGGCTCAGGATGGTAAAGTCAGTAAACTATGGTCTTGGTTCTTCCAAGAACTAAGCCTCTCATTTCTGATAAAATAATATTGTGCTGCTCATTAAACAGTGGCCCAATTGATTGGCTCAATTTCACTTCAATATCATATTTATTCAGGAAGTTTATGTGTATTGCATTGTTTTCATGGTTTCTCTCTATCTCCTTTGATTGTTTGTTGCAGCAATTCATTCACTTGCTCTTTAGATACTGATTCTTTATGAATAATTTTCTTGTCCACTGAAACAGCTTGTTGGATGTGATGTAGTCTCCGTGTCAGCTACAACCTCTCATGTGGATAAGACTTTACCTCCTCCAGATAACATATCTTCTCTCTTGTAAGTCACTATTACAATTTGTAAATTCCCAGAATATTGTGACTTCATTTAACACAACTTAAGTACTAAAGGTAAGTTTTGGGATTTTCTTGCCTTAGTCAACTGGATAATGGATGTTCAGGAGTTTTTGTGATGGTTGTCTCTTCAAGGTCACCCAAGGCATGTATTAGACCAAAACTTTTAATCTTCTATATAGGCATAAATTTTTCTCTACTTGCTCATTTTATTGTTCCTCTTTAGATTTTCTGGAGAGTTGTTGGCTCAAAGGGAACAATACAAATCGAGCGTGGAAACCATGATGGAAGACATGGCTATGTGGTAAATTGAAGACCAACTTTTAGTATAGTTCATTTGTATGGCATTAAACAGTTTGACCACTTAGAGTTTAATTATATATTTGACATGTGAAATGAATCAGATCATTTGAAATCAAAAATTTTCTTTAGACTAAAATTAAATAACTGGTCTGACTCTAAAAATCATATTTGCAGATTTTAGTTTATGGTGCAGATGGGCAAAGCAAAAGCTCTTTTTACCCATTTAGTGGAGTAACAGACGAATTCAAAAGTTTTATACATGACATATCACAGGCCTCTCTCAAGGTACTTCAAGATGCTAATGACAAATAGTATTTGCAATCGATGGAATTAGGCTAATTACAAGTTACAACATTTTTTGGTTGTCAAGTACATTTTTTTGAGTTTTTTTGACCATTAATTTGTTGTTGGAGCTTCTTGCTGCATATCTAAATTTGATGCTATCTTATTTTCCTGCATTTAACTTCATCATGCCCCCTTTTTTATCTCAATTATTTGGATATTTCTGGTGAGCTATCCTCTAATTCATCAAGTGCTGCAATGGATTCAGAAGGGAAGTCCATATGAAGCTGAGCCTCGTCTCTCATATGTGGAAGGTGCCAGAGATGTTGCAATCCTAGAGGCAATGCTGGAATCTGGAAGCAGGCAAGGGGCACCAGTTCATGTAAAGAAGTTTTAAACTTAATTACGGATCCATCTCATGCCAACTTAATTTGTTGCAGTTTGCATTAAAATGCTAAGATTCACATTTTCATATCTTGATATGAATTTGAAATAAGATATGTGACACGATTTTACACATACATGCTAAAAAAACCATCAAGGGAGGTTGAATTGGTTTTGAAGAGAAAAGGGCTAGCTTTTATTTATTTTATTGGTGTTTGGAGCCTTTTGAGGTTCATTCTCATGAACTAGAAAAAATACAAAACTCTTCTCTTCGACTTTTTTGTTCATTTTGTTACTCATATATGTCATTAATCAGTTTAATTAGTCGAAGTTATAATTATATATATGAATTTTGCAACACTTAAATTATAAAAGATGCATCATACTTTAAGATTTAACAATTACCAAAGTTTTGTGATTCAGGAAAAAAAAAAAGAAAAGAAAAGAAAAGAAAAGAAAAGAAAAGAAAAGAAAAGAAAAGAAAAAGGACTACGGTTTATGTCATGAAAAAGGGGGGGAAATTTTGTGGTAGATGATCTGGGGACTCCTGTAAAGATTCAGCCCCATCTTCAACTTATGAAACTTGATTGATGAGATGAATTATCACATGGCAGAGTTGGTGCAAATGGGCCAGTTTGGTGATAAATTTTGACGTGTATCATTAAATTCTTGAGCTAATTCATCTCTACACGGCAAAGAAGCAGCATGGTGCACCGTGCACCTTCCACTGCAACTTGCAAAAGAACCATTGAATCAAACTGTTCTTTTATTTTATTTTTATTTTGGTGAATGAATTAGGTAAGGCAAAGCTATTTTATTTTTTTATTTTTTTTGGTAAAGCAAACGTACATGATAAAAGGAAATTACAGCAAGTGAATGAGGTGTTGTTGAAACTCTCTACCTGGTAGAGAAAGAGTCCCAAGTAAAAGTTAAATTTCATATTTTCCATGTCTAACTAGGCTCTGCGTGCTGTCAAGAAAAAGAACTTACGTCTTTACTAGATAGAAAGTATAGATTATCCTCATTCCAATTCCAAGTATTCATTTGTAAAAACTCATTTTCAGCTGTTCTATGTGGTCTATGGCATAGCTAGTTCATAAAGCAGAAAACATGTTAAACTAGTGGCCAAACACTAGTTGATTTTGCAGCAGTGCACAGAAAATGTTTTGTTTGTGCAGAGAAGTTGGTCCTTCAGTCTCTAATTTCAATTGGTTCTAAAAAGATTCTTACTGCACTGCCAAGTTAAAGTTGCCATAAATCAGGTGGCACAACAAAAATTCCCACTCTTGTTATTGGCTTTGCATAGCATGACTTAAATGCATGTGGGCTGCATTAATGGCACATTGTCTTCGTGACACCTATTTCAATTACATCAAGTTAAATAGTAAAAGAGCACTGACAGAGACGCGAAATAAATTTAACAAGATGTATATTAAATATTACATATTAATATTTTATTGATTAATATATGAATGTAACATAAATAAATTTTTAAAATCATAAATATAATTAAATCTAAACGATTTAAATATTCAAACATAATGTGTGTGTATATATATATATATATATTATATTTTGATAAATTTATTTGAGAGCTTTGATATTATTTAAAGGTGTTCATCTCAAATCAATTTCACTGCTCTGCCATTTACCATTTTCCACGTAGGAATGCGGGTCTAACATATTGCCATATGGAAACTGCTTAAAGGTTAAAGCCTAGTAGTGAATTTTCACGATTTAGTGCACTTCATAACACTACTCCCTTAATATGGAATGTCTTTATTGTCTCTTCTCTCCTTTCTACCGAACACAAATCGTTTTTTTCTCATCTTTTTTTTTTTATATTTTCTTACTTTTTCATCCTTTTATGCATTTTGGTGTACTTGTTATTCTCCTGTTTGTTAAAACAATACCGAGCCAAAGTTGAGTAATGGTTCCCAGTTATGGCAGCTACCCAACCTAATCGTCAATCGCTAAACCATAACTTGGGAGTTGTAAAGATTTATGAAATGGAGCTAGCCCACAATAATTCTTTCTTCATTAAATATTGCTCAACTGCTGTTGAAAAAGCAGGAGTGGACCAAACTTAATTTGCTATTTTCCTTTTCAAACCATGAATGTCATTGATGATATATAAATGCAGGAAGATACCTGTTGTTTTCCATTTTGGTCCCATTAGAACCCCCCCAAACCCCTTGTTGAATTTTGGTGATATTGAGTATGACCAATATAAAGAACTTGCTGTGAAAATGACTTCATTTTTATTTGGATTTCCAAATGTCTTCGAGCAAATATAGCTAGCATGAGGGAAACCTGTTTTTGTTGATAAAACTTCACATTTAAATGTATAACGAGATGCCTGAAATTGCAATTAAAATTGTTAACAATATATGAAAACTAGGGACAATAAAAATATTACAGAGACGTGTAAAAAAACAAATTGTGAAAATTGACAAGAAAGAACCAATCAAATGAACAGAAATCCAATAGGTAATGGCACTCAATTCATTGGATTGAAACCCATATGAATTAATTAAACTACAACATGCCTCATTAATGCATCAAAAAAAAGAAAAAAAGAAAAAAGAAAAAAGAAAAAAGAAAACTACATACCTCATCTAAATTGAATAAATTCTATAAATAATATAATTGACTTAGTAAACGAATGTATATGTGGTTCACATTCTTGAATAAGACATCTCTCTGTCAGTTTTAAAGATGCTTACATTAAAAATAGTTTAAAATCCACAAACAAAAAAATTAAAAGAGAGAATTTGATCCCAAAAAAAAAAAAAAAACTAAAAAGAGAAGAGAGGATTGGATTGGTGATCGGGAATTTGGCACAATAATCATGAAGTGCGTGAGTTGAGAGAGAAAGAGAGATTACAGACACGAGGTACGTGGTTAAGAGACTTAAAAGATTTGGGAGGAGTGGCAAATCCGTCAAACAAAACACTAAAAACCAAAAAGATCAGCACCAACATCACGTTTGACCAAGTAATCAAGCATTGTAAAATTCCGAAAACAGGCAGGCTCACACTTTGACCCACTCTCTCACTCTCAACCTACGCGCTCTCTTTTACAATTTCATATATTCAATAATTTTATGTATCGCTTATACCACACATTTCGTCTAATCACTGTGTGTGCGCGTGTTCCTAGCTCTTTAGAAAAACCATGGAAAACAGAGTTCCACAGACCACGGCCCACGAAGGGGCTCAATTTTCTACGGCTTGTTTAACTTTTGAAACATTGCAACTGCCCACTTTGATCTTTCACGAGTAGAAAGACCAATATACCTTTGAACAGGAGGAAAAAAAAATAAAAAATAAAAATACATCATGTGGGGGTGACAATTCTGAATGCCACTTGGCATATTTTCATTGATCCATGGATGATTGCGTGGGAACTAAAAAGCAGTGAATAATTGCACTCTGTCCTCTATATGAAATGTGACAACTTAAAGAGTTACAGCTGGTGCACACAGATATCAAGCCGTACTCCGTATAATTGACGAGCTCGTTTAATTCCTGAGATTTTTGAGACGACATATTGTAAGCGACGGGTCGGGTTTAGGATCATGCTTACCCATTTGACCCATCTATACTATTACTCTCTCCCTTGGTCCTTGGGGCACTTTTCTTATTCCTTTTTTTCATTTGATAATTTTAGTAAAAATAGTAATACCAAATGTTGGGTTAACCATTTGCAATGGTTTGACAATTGACTTCATCTCTAACGTCTTAAATAGTTTTGCTTGTAAGAATTTCTTATGATCAAATTTGCATTGCATACATCAAATTTTTATTTTTGTAAACTAGATTATAATGCATATGAAAAACATGTCATGAAATAAATAAAACATTATTAAATTAGGTTGCTTTTTTCAGATCATAAAGTAGATGCATTTATTTTTTTGCTCTTAACAAAAGAGAAATGTTTTTTTTTTTATTAATCAATTTCTTCATAAATATGATGACACAACACCAAAGAAACATTCATAAATTATCCATTTTGGGTCACGTAAATCCAAAATGTTCACCATCTAATCAAGATTTTAAGCAAATAAGTGACTCTCTTGAGGAATTTTTTTTAAAAAAAAAAAAAAAAAAAACAAAGAAGTGACCCATGAGTGATCGAACCAATAAGACAAGAAGCAATTTCTCGTGTCCAGAAACATGAGTCCAACTCTAACTCCAACCAAACCAACCGTCCGGGCATGTACCCAAACCGATCACAATCCTCACACGTGTGCCACGATTTGCTGCCCTATTGTGCATTAGTTAAAAGAAAAAGAACAAAAATAAAAATTTTGTGAAAAAGGGTTAAAAAAAAAAAAAAAAAAAGTTGGCAGTGAGTAGGTTCTTTATAGTCTGTGGAGAGATTTCAGTCTTTCACAGATAGCCCCACACAAACACACACACTTTCTGAATCACAGTTCACTCTTTTCTGCTAGTTTTAAGTTTCCACTTTTTTCAAACTCTACTTTTTTTTTTTATTTTCAACATTATTCATAGTTTATTCCATTGCTACACCTTGAAGAAGGTTCTCTCTTACAAAAGTGCCTGAGGTCAGTTTAATTCTCTCTATCTTATCATTATTTTTTATTTTTGTTGTGTACTTGGAAAGTCGGTATTTCTTGTGTAAGTTTAAAAAAAATGTTTCTTTTGAAGTTTTCTTGCGGTTGGTTTAAGTAGTTGTTGACAACTTGGTTTCGTTCACCATACGTAGTAGTAGCAGCAGCAGTAGTATTAGTTGCAGTTGCTGATGTTGAAGTTAATAATCAAGTTTACTTGAAGCTTTAGCTTGCTTCTTGTTTTGGGCTTCATTGTTCATTTCCTACCAGATGCTAGATCCGAGTTGTGAAATACAAGCTATTCACCCATTTTCTTAGAAGTATATGTTATACGAACTGCATTACTTCATGTTTTCTACTTCGTTTCCTTTGTATATTTTTCTATTTGGTTGCTGAGAAAATGCATGGAAAACAGGAAAGAAAGGGGCTTGCTTAACCGGGTATGCTTAGTGATAATACTCGACAACACTTAACGTACGCCTTAGTTTAGTTAAAAATTAAATCATTAATTTCTCCCATGACCCAAAATAGTCAAAAAACCAAAAAAAAAAAAAAAGAAAAAAGTATAACATCAGAGCTCTGCTTTCTTTATTCTTCATTTTCTTCTCCTTTTTTCTTGAACTTTTGGTTCTTTATTGATTTATGTTTCTATTTGGTTTCTGCAGGTTATGAGTTCTTGTTTAGATCATTCAGAGAAGCCCTGCATCACTCTGTTACTGTAAATTATAGAATGGTTTTCGATTCTTTAGTCTCTTTTCCTATTAATTAGAGCTTATCTTCCATATATTCTTCATCAGATAAGTTCCTCTGAGGCCTAGTACAAAAGGCCTATGAAAATTTCCCAAAAGCCATATATTTCGCTTTAGAGTTTGTTGTTTGACCTATACTTTTCTTTGTTTTCCAACCATTTGCTATCTCTTTCATACACTGTAGTTCATTTCATTTAAACCAGAAAATGCAGAAGACTCCCCAGGCTGTGGATTTCGCTTTAAAGGAGACCTCACCGAATATCGGTGCAGGTTCTACTGTGACAGGTGATAAGCTTTCATGCACCTATGATCTTGTTGAGCAAATGCAATACCTTTATGTCCGAGTGGTCAAAGCCAAGGATTTACCTGGAAGAGATGTCACCGGTAGTTGTGATCCCTATGTTGAAATAAAACTTGGAAACTACAAGGGAGTTACTAAGCATTTTGAGAAGAAGTCTAACCCTCAATGGAATCAGGTTTTTGCCTTCTCTAAAGAGCGGATTCAAGCTTCAGTTTTGGAAGTGGTCGTGAAGGATAAGGACTTTGTGGTGGATGATTTCATTGGAAAGGTGATATTTGAACTCAATGAAGTTCCGAAACGGGTACCGCCAGATAGCCCCTTGGCACCGCAGTGGTATATGTTGAAGGACCGGAAGGGGGACAAGGCTAAAGGAGAGATAATGCTGGCTGTTTGGATGGGAACTCAAGCGGATGAGGCATTTTCGGATGCATGGCATTCTGATGCTGCCTCAGTTGGCACTGAAGGTGTTAACAAGATTCGATCCAAGGTATACCTTTCCCCAAAGCTATGGTATGTGAGGGTAAATGTGATTGAAGCCCAAGACTTGGTACCTAGTGATAAGAGCAGGTATCCAGAAGTTTTTGTGAAGGTTATCCTCGGAAATCAGGCAGTGAGGACTAGAACATCACAAAGTAAAAGTGTTAATCCGATGTGGAATGAGGATTTGATGTTTGTTGCTGCTGACCCATTTGAGGAACCCTTGATCCTCACTGTGGAAGATAGAGTGGGACAGGGCAAAGATGAAGTCTTGGGCAAGTGTATGATTCCTTTACAAAATATACAGAGGAGGCTGGACCATAAGCCTGTGAACACTAGGTGGTTTAATCTTGAGAAGTATGTAATCGTAGATGGGGAGAAGAAGGAGACCAAATTTGCAAGCAGGATTCATTTGAGGCTGTCTTTGGATGGTGGGTATCATGTTTTGGATGAATCAACACACTATAGTAGTGACCTTAGGCCAACGGCAAAGCAACTGTGGAGGCCAAGCATTGGGATTTTCGAGCTAGGAGTTATAAGTGCCATGGGACTTATGCCGTTGAAGACCAAAGATGGCCGGGGAACCACAGATGCTTATTGTGTTGCTAAATACGGACAGAAATGGGTACGCACAAGGACAATTATTGATAGCTCCTCTCCAAGGTGGAATGAGCAGTACACATGGGAAGTTTTTGATCCATGCACTGTCATTACAGTTGGGGTTTTTGACAATGGCCATATACATGGAGATGGGAAGGATTTAAGAATTGGGAAGGTGAGGATTCGTCTATCGACACTTGAAGCTGACCGGGTTTACACACATTCATATCCTCTCATTGTCCTGCAGCCTTCAGGAGTGAAGAAAATGGGTGAAGTTCAGCTAGCAGTTAGGTTCACTTGCTCATCTTTGATCAACATGTTGCACATGTATTCACACCCATTACTGCCCAAAATGCACTACATTCATCCATTGTCTGTAATTCAGCTTGACAACTTGAGGCACCAAGCAATGCAGATTGTCTCCATGAGGCTGAGCCGGGCAGAGCCACCGTTGAGGAAAGAAGTTGTGGAGTATATGCTAGATGTGGATTCACACATGTGGAGTATGAGGAGAAGCAAGGCTAACTTTTTCAGAATAATGGGAGTCCTAAGTGGCTTGATTGCAGTTGGGAAATGGTTTGATCAGATTTGCCATTGGAAGAATCCTCTTACAACCATTTTAATCCACATCCTTTTCATAATACTGGTTCTTTACCCTGAGCTAATACTTCCCACAATTTTTCTCTACCTTTTCTTGATTGGGATTTGGAACTTCCGGTGGAGGCCAAGACACCCTTCTCACATGGACACACGGCTATCTCATGCAGATGCTGCCCATCCCGATGAGCTAGATGAAGAGTTCGACACATTCCCAACTTCCAAGTCATCAGATATTGTGAGGATGAGATACGACCGGCTGAGAAGTATAGCAGGAAGGGTTCAGACGGTGGTTGGGGATTTGGCAACACAAGGGGAAAGGTTTCAGTCCCTGCTGAGTTGGAGAGACCCAAGAGCGACCACTCTGTTTGTAATTCTATGTTTAGTTGCTGCAGTTGTTCTCTATGTGACACCATTCCAAGTTGTTGGCCTTCTTATAGGAATTTATGTTTTAAGGCATCCCAGATTCCGCCAGAGAGTTCCATCAGTTCCTCTCAACTTCTTTAGGAGGTTGCCTGCTAGATCAGACAGCATGTTGTAAAAACAACTTTTCGCCTCCACCGCATTTGATCCATGTCATCCCTATTGGAGATATTATTGTTTCTTTTGATTGGTGGTAAATGATCTTGATTATGTGTACTTTAAATTCAATGAAATTGCAGCCTGCTTTTAAATTCGTATGTTGAAACTATTGTTTATTGTAATCAAGCATGTAGATTTGCTTGTTTCAATTTTTCATTGCTTCCGTGCAATACTGGATATATATATAAAACATGGGTTTCGAGGCATCCTAGGATTTCCAAAAGCATATGATGTGTATGTTGAGAGTTGCAACTACTTCAATCGTTCGTTAAATCAAGTTATAAGGGAAAACATAAATGATGGCCTAGATCATGTGTGGGGAAGGTCCCAATGTCTAAAGACAATCTTTTGTAGGAAAGAGAAGGAAGATGATTATTTTTGTTTGTTTGGCGTTCAGTTGTCCTTAAGTGATGATTCAAAAAGAAAGTTTGCCCTTTTTTCTATGATAAAGTGAAGGTGTTATGGGAGTCTGAGGGAGGCTCTTAACCCAATGCATGTTCTTCCGATTATTCAATGTATCAATAGATATGAACAATATGGGATAAAGAAAGCAAAGTGGAAGGGTGAACTGGAGAGAATATTTTATACCTCTGTTTTAAAACTTCTTCACTGCTGAAGTGTAGTAAGCTTATTTAAACCAGAGTGTGAAAGGTAGACCCATCGTCTGCTCTTTCACTGTTGCTTTGGAAGCATGCAGTAAAACAGTTCTGAAGCTGGTGGTGGCTTGGAACATGAGTTCCTGTCCAACATGTCACTTTACAGACAAAGCCCATCTAAGGCTATTGGACAAAAATTCTCCGGGCCGAACTCGATATATATGAAGTTCTTGAGTGACCTTAACCTAAGCCCAAAAGCCAAGAGCCAAGATGGTTTGGACTGACATTACCGTCTTCAATCTACCTGGAACAGCTAAAAGGAAAAAAGAAATATTCACCCAAAAAAAAAAAAAAAAAAAAAAAGGGAAAAAAGAAATGAAGATGATGGTCCTTGAAAATAAGAGATGTGACAGAAAAAAGGGATAAAAAAAGGAGTTCAATTTGCAATTGAAATTAAGAACACAAGATATTAGCAAATGGTCGTCAATGTATTAATTAATTTAACTCTTCTCACAAAGAACAGTGACATAGTGCTAGGTCCATTTCATCCGATGAAGTTGGCTATCACTGTCATCAGATCGTGACACTGGAACCATTCAAACCGAAAGCAGATTGCATCATTTCTTATAATTTTAATAAGGGCATTTACTAATTCATTATTTCTTTATTGAAGTTGTTGAAAACTTATACTCCACACCATCATCCTCTATCATATTGTGGGAAGATACATTAAAAGTCCAGGTTCCCCATACTTTTCGTTAATTGTACCCATTAACTAGTTTACTACCACTTTTCGAGGATTATATAATTTTGCTTTCCTTTGTTAATTTTTGCTCCATTTCCATCCAAAGGAAGGTGGTAATTATGATCATTCAATTGGGTTTTCAGTGATCGTTGACAGTATATTCTTTGCATAGATCGATATGGACTTACCAGCTGCTTACTGGCTTTCAAGTTTCAACCTTCTTTTTATTTTGGTGGTCTGCCAAGCAGCTGTCAAGTTATTGAAAAACTAGGCATGTCTGGGGAAATACAATTTTAATATTGCTGTCTATTTTATGATGGGACATTGGATACATGTTTATAATTAGAGAGTTAGATTGTCTAAGTACTCATTCCATTCAGTCAGGAACTTATACATCCTGCAAATTACACACACACACACACACACACAAAAAAAAAAAAAAAAAAAAAGGTTGGTGAGTGGGTTAATAGGAAATATGAATTAAATAGGAATAACAAATTAGCTAGGATTTGGTGTAGGCCAGAGAACCACCGTTTTCAATAAAAACTGCTGCTAATAGGAGAAGAGGCTCTTGATCTCCTGCCTCGATGACATGCATGGTGCACTGAGTCATCCATGAGTACTCATTCCCATTTCTTAGAGTCAATGGCATCAATGAAGTATATAATATATGTATATATATATATATATTTATATATATGTATATGTATGTATAATGCCACTCCGCATCATCATCCTTCTTTCCTTCTATGTTCAATATCAAAATGGGTTTCATCAGTTTTAGCATGGAAATAAGTCGAACAGACGACAACAAAAATAGTTTACGCATTTCATTATTTCATCCATTGCTATCCTAAGGACTTGCCAAATTCCCTTTGTTGTCCACTTGTCCTCGTTTTGAAGGAACCAGTTTTGTTTTTTTTAACTCTTATGCATATGAAGATGCCAATCATATGCGTATCAAAAGATTTTGAGAGAGAGAGAGAGAGAGAGAGAGAGAGAGAGCTTAATCTATTTCAGATGATAACTATTAATTTGAAGTTATAAATGAAGGAAAAAAAAAAAAAAAAACATTGAATAATGGAACAGAAGCCTACTGGTAGGTATTGAATTAATAAAATAGGCATTTCAGAGTTGGCTGATCACTGTTTTTAATTTGGTTTCTGCAGTCCGCTTTTAAACATATGTCAGCGATATATTAGAAGTACAATGCATTTGGATTTTGTAAGGCAATCTTCTTGATTATAACCAACCACAGAATCTATTCCAAAAGCCAAATGGTATCTTCTCTTCTCCATAATTAATTTGACAAAAATACCCTGTTCTCCTATTCTAAAACTGATTGGTATTAATTAATTAATTTGTTCGTTAAATAATGTAGAATATTCTTTTATTGCTAACCGATAATAATAATGAAGATTTTATGGCCTATTATGTCTGTATATTATAGCCCAATTGTCCTTACACACAGATCAATCTTTCACCAAATAGGGATTTTTTTTTAAAAAAAAAAAACAAACTAGCTTTTTAAATTTGGTCTAGTAATAAAACTATTAAAAATATATATAAAGCTTGAGTGAAATTCTTTTTTTTTTTTTTTTAGAATATATTTTAAACCTTGTATTTAAAAAAAAAATGGTTTTCTTTTTTATTTTTATTTATTTATTTTTTTTTTGGTGCAATATATCATACTGGTAATTGGTCAGTGGCTAAGGACATTACCATGTCTTGGAACGTCAGCCAAAGCTAGCCAACTTCAGGATACATATGCCAGATAGGTTGCAGCTTGCACCTTATTAAAAACTACAGTTACTAAAGCATTCCCAGACTCCTTTCTTGTCATAGGAGAATTTTAATTTAGATTTATTCATCAATTATGGATATATCATATATGCTTCCCAGGTTATCATTTTGACAGGCCAATAGCTTGGTTTTTATACACTTTCACCCAGATCAAATCAATGCATTTGTGTCATTATGTGTGTTTCTTTTCATTACCATTTTTCTCATCTATTACTCTAGTTAGGTTGTCATTTTCATCAAGAGAAGAAAAAATGGTTGCTTTTGAATGCACAGGATCATATTAATTTCCTTTTTATTAACTAAGACGAATCAGATGATAGATATGTATTTATAAGCTTAGCTGAGTGGTAAAATAATAACTTTTTTAATTCTATTAAAACTAATCAAAATTTGATGACAAAAAAATATATATATATAATTTAACAATGTCAATATTAGTACAACATGGCGTTTGCAAAATGTTTGATTATGAATCCAAAACCAGGTAGGTATAAGACATATTTTCGATACATGTCTTCTGTTATGGAATTGGGAGAAAAACAAATAGCAACGAAAACAAAGAAAACGAAGAACAAACACACAATTTATGGAAACCCTTGACGGGAAAAACCACGGGCAGGGAGAAACAAATCCAATATCGAAAGATTGGTACAAAGGTGAGCCAAATTTCGAGATACCCTAAAACCCCAATTACAGCCGAACAAAAAATATATATATATATAGTACGGAAGAAACCCTAAAATTGAACAGGTCCATACCGCGGGGGCGCTGCCCCCGCACCCCAGTCAGGCTACAGTCTCGAGCCTATCGGCCCGAGACCTCCGCTTCCACCACAGAGCCCCAAATTTTTCTCCAAAATTAATTTCACCAAATGGGTCGCACCGCGAGCTTTCGGATCGGGTCAACAAGAATTCGGATTACTAACTCTAACATCTTCATTTACTGTCCATCAAACATATATAATCCTATTATAAAGAATAATGGGATGTTAGATGCATATAAACATACACAAAATGATGTTTTTTTTTATATCAAAATCATATATATATATAATTTGTTTTTGACGTGGATGACCGTATTTCATTAAAATACAGATATATTTTTATATAAAAATAATTATGAATGATATCACTTTAGACAATTATTTTTTACAAAACTCATGGTTCAAAATAATATTCCTATTAAAATGCCGTTCAAAATAATATTCCTATTAGAATGCCGACGTTCATATATATATAATTTTGATCTTGTGGAAGAGATTCCTTTGTTGATGCGCATAGATTTTACACCATTGTAATCCTTGTTTTCCTTCTGGTTGCTCTCTGTAATCTGACAACACCCTATCATGGTAAATATCACGACAATACATGGTTTTTATTTTTATAGTATTTGACTTGTCGACACTACTCCTTGGGTTGATTAATTAGTTTATAATGTCATTTTCATAATAATAAGCAAAAGGCTAAAAGAAATGTAAACTTTTCCCTTTTCAGTTTTACATCATACAAACAAATATTTTATACGTCTTTCACTTTTTTATAAGAAATGGATTGTCCTTCCATGCCATTATCAATTTGACAAATGGCAGTCACTGGGCAACACTTCATCCTTCCGGATTTGTATGACAAGTTGACAACCAATTCTCTCTCCCTTTAAGCTTCAGGAAAAAAATTATAATATATATTTCTTCAATTTTATTCCATATATTTAAACCGTCGAATTTATCAAACTTAGGTATTCAAAGAACGATTTTCTACATAAAAAAATTATATATTTATTTTTTGAAAAAAATTTACTATAATACCAAAAAAGTCCCCTTTTTTGTTATCTTTTTTATATTATCGTAATATAATAAAGGGTTTATTTAATTAATAATAATAAATGGATGGAAATTACACCCGACGCAACCACAAGTTTACGGTTAGAAACACACACAAAAGGAATAGCTTTCTAATGCAGTCTCACATATTCTAAAGAAACTTTTTAAAGTCATTTTCATTAAAAAGCTACAATTTTTTTTTGAATATGTTTTATGCCAAATTGGATATCTAAAGCCTATTTATAATTTGTGAAAGAGATAGCGACGTGGAGGTGATTAGGGTTCGTAACGGTCAAATCCCCAAACCGACCCACGTACCCGCCACTAACCGGAGCCTCCCGCGCATATCCATCCATCTCCGAATTTGAAAAACCGTTGATGGGTTTTGCTATATTCGCCATTAACAAGCAGATTTTGTCCCCAAAATTCCAACTTTTTCCCATCCGCCACCTCCTGAATCCGAGACCCAATTTATCCCCCGGTATTGAAAAGCATAAACATAAAACAGTTTTTCAATTTTTTTTTTTTTTTAAAAATTTTATATTTGTCTCTCTCTTTGTCACCCTACTCGGAGTTTTATATAAATTTAATAAAAAATAGTATTTAATATTTGACTGTTTAGATTGCCCACGCCACGTAGCAGATGCGAAGCACGGCGGAATTTTTAATGGGCTGCAACGACGGAATACAAAGGAATAAAATTGGTATATATGTGTAAGTCGGAGACTTCAACATTGTCGGAGTGACCGAGGAAAACAGAGCGTTGGAAGCAAAGGAACAGTAGTGGGTTTTGTCTGCTACTTGTTGGAAGGACAGGGCAGTTGGGATGGTTTTAAATATGGGATTCGGAAACAGATTTACAAGTGAGATCAGCCACTTCTTCTCTGCTACGTGGAGGAACGGCCCCTCTGACCCCAAAAAGAAATTTTTTTCGCCACGTGGCATTTGGAACCGACCCTCTTTGCCCATTTCAGCTCTCAAGGTTACTTCTTTTCTTCCTGCTTATTAACTCTACCTATTTGTATAAGTGGGTGGCTGAATAGCTGAACATATTATATATTCCTCTTCTTTTCATATTTGTTTTATTATTATTGCTATCATTATCTATTTTTTTTATAACTTCCAATCCATGCAGACACCGTCTTTCAGAGCATATCAAACCACCTTTGGAAGGTATACTAATATTCTTATATTAATCTCCAACATATCTTTTTGTTGAGTTGTTTTGCAATCCTTTTGCATGTTGTTGAATTGTTGTGAAATAAATAGAAATTATGCACTCTTATAGCCTTTATGCAACAACTTTGAAACAGTTTCAATACTTTAAAACTCAGTTACAGAGCATGGCTACGTGCTAATGTTCTAGCATCTATATCATATTTTTTGGTCACTACTAAATAAAACCCATGCGAGACTCTCTCTGTCTCTCTCTTTTTTATGTTCACTGGGCAATCAGAATGGTGCAGAAAGTTATGTTGTTGGGGGTCAAACAAAGTTTATATTTGTTAATCAAGTCTTTTGATCAAACAAGTGAAATTAAATTGAAAAGTTTGGAGGTCTGACTCCATTAGTAGTATATAGGATCTAATTGTTCCCTTCGTGGCCCTCTTTTTCTTTTTCTGATCTCCTCAAAAGAAGCTTCGACTAAAACGTCATAAAATATTGGCAACTTATATTGTTGCTGCTATATCTTCTTAAAAATGAAAAATATCTAATGAAATTTCAAAATGTCTTTAGTATGTTTGCTAAAATGTGCAGGGGAAGTCTCTTTGAAGCAGGGGAACAATTCGACGTTTTTTATTGGAGTAAAGGGAAAATAGAAAGGATTACATTTTTCATTGTTTGAGATCGTACAACTCTTTCATGTGACCATGGAAAACATTGAGCTTAGTTGAGGTATGAGTCGTATGACATTATTCTTGTGTCGGCGTTTAATTGCTGAACTTGTCTTTTTGTTTAAAGAAAATGGATCGTTCTAGTCTTCTAGAATGTGAATTAATGAATAATTTATAAGAAAATCAAAAAAATTTGTTAAGATTTTTCTTTCAGAAACATTTTTCTGGAAATAGAGTACATCTTTTTCTTGGCAGTAACGTACAAGGTAGAGACAGCTAGCTAAATGTTCATCTTTGGTTTTATAGACCTTCTTCTATACAGGCTATGTTTATTCATAAATAAGTTATCAATCTTCTGCACTTTGGATTTTGTTAGGAGCTTTCTTTTGGAGCTATTGTCTGGATATTTTTATTTTTATTTTTGATCGCTTAAGGTGAAGACCAAATGGAATGTGATTTCAGTTTCTGAATTTATTATAGTATCAGGAGGATGATTCGTCTATGTCACAGATAACAGGGAGCTTTATTTGGCATTTAGTCTTTGTCTAACATTCTTTTCTCTTCTACTTCTTCTTCTATAATCCATTTGATCTCTTTGCCACAAATCCTTAGATTAGTTAAAAATGCCATGGAAGTTGCATTTTAAGTTGTTATTGATCTTAATGGACAATGCAGGAATACACCTGAACAGCCGACAAGATGGACCCAAAAAAATCAATAGAAGATCAATTCTCCAAGCTGCATCCATGCCTGCCTGTGAACACAAGAATTGCCATAGTAGGTGGTGGCCCAAGTGGTTTGTCATCTGCCTATGCTCTAGCAAAGCTTGGTTACAGTAATGTGACTGTAATAGAGAAGTATCATAATGTTGGTGGCATGTGCGAATCTGTAGAAATTGGAGGTACAAAATAAACTATGGCTTCTTCTATTCCTGCTTGATTATGCTACATATTTTGACTACAGTTCTTGCTGTACAGGGAAGATATATGATTTGGGTGGTCAAGTTCTTGCTGCAAATAGCGCTCCTGTCATCTTTCACTTGGCAAAAGAGACTGGCTCTAAACTAGAAGAAATGGACACTCACAAGCTTGCCCTCATTGATGGTTCGTCAGGGGAGTATCAAGATATAAAAGTTGCAGATGATTATGTATCTATGATCTCACTAACCTTGGAACTTCAGGTTGTCTTCTACTGTTATATGCAGGCATAGTTTACTTCTTGATCTCTCTCCTTGTTGATTAATTCTTCATTTCATTGGTAGGATAAGGCAAAGAATTCTGGTCAAATTGGAATCCATGCTGTAGCTGAATTTGCTTCAGACTTAACTCCTCAATATCTTGATAGTTGTGGAATTAAATCTGTTCCTAAATCTGTGGCTTATGGATACACGGCTTCTGGGTATGGTTTTGTCCAAGACATGCCATATGCCTACGTTCACGAGTTCACTCGTACATCCATGGCTGGGAAAATTCGCCGTTTCAAGGGTGGATATACAAGTCTTTGGAAGAAGGTCAGTGAATCAATTCCAATAAAAGTTCACTGCAATACTGAAGTATTGGCAATCACACGTGATTCTGATGGAGTCAGAGTTGGTATGAAAGATTGTAATGGAGAAGTTAAAACTATGGATTTTGATAAGATCATCATCTCTGGTTCCCTTCCTTTCGGAAGTGGAAGAACTTATAGATCACTAACTTCAAACATTACAGGTTACCTTTTTTTTTTTTTTTTTTTTTTTTTTTTTTTTTTCTTTTTTCTGATTCCTTGTTATGAGATGTCTAACTAATTATGTACTTTATTATCAGAACATGAAGCAGAAGTACTGGATATGGGTGATCTCGAAAAGGAGTTGTTCTGTAAAGTACAGACAATTGATTACTACACCACTGTTTTGAAGATTAAAGGGCTAGACCACATGCCAGTTGGTTTCTATTACTTTGGTGAATATATGGAAGATCCAGCAAAGATTGGATATCCTGTTGCAATGCAGAAATTTTATGCTGATACTGATATTTTCTTGTTCTGGTCTTATGGAAATTCTGCTGAAATTAGGGGCCCAAATGTTACTGAGCTTGCAATTAACACGGTTAAAAATATGAGGGGAGAAGTGGAGGAAGTTGTTCTACAAAGAAGATTTAAGTATTTTCCTCATGTTGGCAGCCAAGGTACATTAAATTTTTGCTCTCGCATCATTTACTCCTGACAATTGATAGATATTCATTTATCTATATAATTTCAATACAGATATGAAGGATGGATTCTATGAGAAATTCGAATCTGAACTTCAAGGTTTGAGGAATACTTACTATGTAGGTGGGCTTATGGCATTTGAGCTCACAGAAAGAAATGCATCATATGCCATGGGTTTAGTCTGTAAGCACTTTGCAAGTCAAAATTCTTTGCCAGCCTTTCCTTATGCTAAGGTAATCTATCATTCTAACTGACAGTATGGTAAAGTTAATGATTTGAATATTCATCCGTTTAGTTAAGTTTCTAAATACATGTTTCTTTTTGTAGAGGCTGTTTCTCTTGCAAAAAGATTGTGAGGAAGGGAATTCCAAAGATTTACATGAACTCCCAGGAGTCGAGTTTCCCGATCTGTCTTCACTTGATGGATATTTGAATCACTGGGCAACTCATCCAGTCACTCAAAACAAGACACTTTATACTTGGATAAATGAAGAAGGAGCTTCAGTTTGCCAGAGGACTTACAGAGAACTTCATGCCAATGCTTCTTGCATTGCTCAAAAGCTCTCGACAAGTAGAAAACCAGTTATCAAGCCTGGTGACAGGGTTCTTCTGGTCTATGTGCCGGGTCTGGATTTCATTGATGCCTTCTTTGGATGCTTAAGAGCCAAAGTCTTACCAGTTCCAGTACTTCCTCCAGATCCTTTACAAAGAGGTGGGCAAGCACTTATAAAGATTGAAAACATTGCTAAATCATGTGATGCAGTGGCAATCCTATCAACAATTGGTTACCACTCAGCAGTTCGGGCAGGTTCAGTGAAGAATCTAATCTCATTGACAGGAAAAAGAGGGAAATCCACAGCTCGATGGCCTAATCTTCCATGGATACATACAGATTCTTGGATTAAGAACTCTAAGGATCTGGTTTCAGAACTTGTAGCTGATCAAACTGAACCTCAGCCAAGTGAACTATGTTTCTTGCAATACACTTCAGGTTCAACAGGTGATGCTAAAGGAGTCATGATAACTCACGGTGGCCTCATCCATAATGTGAAGTTGATGCAAAAAAGATACAAGAGCACGTCAAAGACAGTACTGGTAAGCTGGCTACCTCAATACCACGATATGGGACTGATTGGAGGACTTTTTACTGCTCTTGTTAGTGGTGGATCTGCAATCCTTTTTTCCCCCTTAACATTTATCAAGAATCCACTTCTATGGCTTCAAACTATGAGTAAGTATCAAGCTACTCATAGTGCCGGCCCTAACTTTGCCTTTGAACTAGTGGTTCGAAGATTGGAATCTGACAAGGATCAAATATATGATCTTTCTTCCATGATTTTCCTTATGGTAGCAGCTGAACCAGTGAGGCATAAAACTCTAAAAAGGTTTATTGAGCTCACCCATCCTTTTGGACTTTCTCAGTATATCATGGCACCGGGTTATGGGTTGGCAGAAAATTGTGTATTTGTCAGTTGTGCATTTGGGGAAGGAGAACCAATCTTGGTAGATTGGCAAGGAAGAGTATGCTGTGGATATGTGGCTCCGAATGATGAAGATGTTGATATCAGAATTGTTGACCCAGAGATTGGTGAGGAGCTCAAAGAAGATGGAAAGGAAGGAGAGATCTGGATTAGTAGTCCAAGTGCTGGAATAGGTTACTGGGGCAGAGAAGAATTCAGCCAAACGACTTTTAGAAATGAGCTTCAGAACCATCCTGGAAGGCATTACACTAGAACTGGAGATTTGGGACGGATAATCAATGGGCGATTATTCATCACTGGAAGAATCAAAGATCTTATCATTGTAGCTGGAAGAAATATTTACTCAGCTGATGTAGAGAAGACAGTTGAAAGTTCATCTGAACTTATACGTCCTGGTTGTTGTGCTGTTATTGGTGTTGCAGAGGAAATCCTATCATCAAAAGGAATTTCAGTGCCTGATCACTCTGACCAGGTTGGTTTAGTTGTAATAGCAGAGGTTAGAAATGGGAAACCTATTAGCAAGGATGAGATTGAGCATATTCAAAGCCGTGTTGCAGAAGAACATGGAGTCAATATTGCTACTTTCAAGTTTATCAAGCCTAGAACCATTAGCAAAACAACATCTGGGAAAATCAAAAGATTTGAGTGCCTGAAACAGTTCAACGATGGAACACTAAGTATGGTACCAGAGCCAATTATATTGAAAAAATTCTTTACTCGATCCTTTACTACAGGTACATGCAGAGATGGGAATACCCCTCGGAATCAGCAAGCAAAAGATCATCTTCCACCAGATCCAAAAATAAGTAGTAAAGAAATTGAAGAGTTCTTGAAAAGACTAGTTTCTGAGCAGACTGGTATTCCTGTCAAGAACATTTCTGACACTGAGAATCTGGTCTACTATGGAATTGATTCAATTGGTGTGGTCAGAGCAGCTCAAAAGCTTTCTGATTTCCTTGGTGTTCCAGTTGGAGCTGTAGATATTTTCACTGCAACTTGCATTGCAGAATTGGCAAGCTTTTCAGAGAATCTTTTGCTGAAGTCCCAACCTGATCAATCAATGACAGGTACTTCATCCTGTGTTCCAGAAACTGAGATTGATTCTGCTGAGTCTGGGTTGGAGATTTCCATGTCTGGCCAGTTGGGCATCTGGTTATTCCAAAATCTGTCTCTCTTTTACATTGCCTTCCTGCTACTCTTTCCTGCTTATTTATCAGTGTCTGTTTTTATGCATTCCATCTCAGCTATCCATGAACTTTTGCAAGGAATTCCCTGGCTAACCTATTTGGTTCCCCTTCTATTTTCTCCACTTTCTTGGATTCTTTGCATGGTTTCTACCTGCATTTGCATTTCTCTTTTTGGGAATTCCTTCTTAAGACCAAATTATGCTCTAACCCCTGAAATTCCCATCTGGTCAATGGATTTTGTCAAGTGGTGGGCACTTTACAAGGTCCAAGAAATTTCTTCCAAAGTTCTAGCAGAACATCTGAGAGGAACAGTGTTCCTCAACTATTGGTTTAAGATGCTTGGAGCTAAGATTGGATCTTCAGTTTTGCTTGACACAGTTGGCATCACAGATCCATCTCTAGTTTCACTTGGAGATGGAGCAGTGATTGCAGAAGGGGCTCTGATTCAGAGCCATGAAGTGAAGAATGGAGTTCTAAGCTTCCTCCCAATAAGAATTGGTAGAAATGCTTCAGTTGGACCTTATGCTGTTATCCAGAAAGGAAGTGTTTTGGGAGAAGGGCTTCAGGTAATGGCCTTGCAAAAAAGTGGAGCCAAGCCCGTATACAAATCTGCCAGCAATATTAATTTTCAAAAGGTGACTTCTTTCTTTCTGCTACACATACACTAAATGTCACCGAATTGATATTATTATTATTATTATTTTTTATTGTTTTCAATGTCTAAAGAATTATAAAACCTATGATAAATTTTAGATTTCCCAAACTTCATACTTCTTGTTGCACGGAAATTTTGTCACCATCCCTCCAAGGTCCTAAAAACCCTACAAAATAATAAAATGTCATTAGAGATAGGTTGGTGGGGTCACCGGCTTTCACAATACGGTTCAGAAGTGAGGTATTTCCAAGGTGAAATGAGCAAAATAGGTGCTGGTTTGTGTGGGTATGAGGAGGAAGAGAGAGGGGGGAGAAAAGGAGAGAAAATAGGTAAAGCCTTTTGGGGATTTGGAAAACTTGCATTTTCCATATGGCATCATTATCAATATGTATCCAATATGGAGGGTGAAAGATTCACTGGTTCAAACCTTAGGGGCCTTGGATTGCTGACACATGGCCAAGGCTCCAAATCCTAGGTTCGGTTATGTTACAATGGTATAATAATGACGCCCACATATCTTAATAACAACCCTAATATCCCTTGGCAGTTCCCTTTGTATGTTGATAGAAAGAGCCAAAAATGAGTTTTAGGGATTGTTCTCGTGGTGACACTTTTCACCTTATGATTGGGTTTCCCACATGGTTCAATATATATATATATATATATATTTATAAATATCATAATCTGGACTTTGGAGTAAGATTTGAATTTGGGCCTGTTTAGGTCCCAGTGAGGGTAAAATTTTCCATAACACTTTTAAAGTTTTTCAACTATTATGTGCAATTTTTTAGCACCATTTTGTGCAATTAAATTTAGATGTCAAAAAAAAAAAAAAAAAAAAAGAAAGATCTCAAGTCATTGTTTTAACATCGTTTCAGGATGCAACGCTGCCAGATGTTACATATAATAGGCAAAATGAGGTCGTTTTTCAGTTCATGGGCATATACTTAGTTGGCTTCCTCAGCTCTCTCTCGGCCGCCATTTTATACTTAATCTACATTTGGCTATCTAAGCAGCCTCTTTCCTTACCACAATTTGCATTTACTTGCATATTTGGAGCCTTTCACTGGATACCTTTTACCATTGTAGCATATGCCACCATAATTTCCAATGTCCCTGCAAACATATTTAGCTTTTCCATCTCAGTAGCCATTGCTTACTTCGCTCATGGACTGCTACTCAGCTTCCTCTCGTCTGGTGTGATCCATTTTCTAAATGCTAAAGGAAAAGCAAAGCAAACCCACCTTAAAACTTGGCTTTGCCACCGAATCTCAATTGCCTGCCACCTTAGATTTGCCAAGCTCTTATCAGGAACAGAAGCCTTTTGCATCTACCTGCGCCTTTTGGGTGCAAAGGTTGGAAAACATTGTTCTATCAGGGCTATCAATCCAATTCCAGACCCAAAACTTGTTTCAATTGGTGCTGGTGTCCATCTTGGTGATTTCAGCCGGATCATTTCTGGGTTCTACTCATCTTATGGTGGGTATACTAGTGGAAAAATTGATGTGCAGGATAACTCAGTAGTTGGCAGCCAAAGCCTAGTCCTTCCTGGTTCAGTTATTCAGAGAGATGTTATTCTCGGCGCACTTTCAGTTGCTCCCATAAATTCAGTGCTCCAAAGGGGTGGTGTTTATATTGGATCTAATAATCCAGTCATGATCAAGAACACCATGCATTCTTTGGATGACCGGATAGAAGAGATGGACATGAAGTACAAAAAAATAGTTGGTAATCTGGCTGCAAATTTGGCTGCCACAACTCTCAAGGTTAGATCAAGATACTTCCATCGAATTGGTGTTAGTGGCAAGGGGCACTTAAAGATTTATGATAACATTAAAGGCAATTTGCCAGATCACAAAATCTTTAGCCCTGGAAAAAGCTACCCTGTTATAGTCCGACACAGCAACAGCTTGAGTGCCGATGATGATGCTAGGATCGATGCACGTGGTGCAGCGCTAAGAATTCTTCCAGATGAAACTAATTTTGACTCTCCAATGCTTGACCTGACTCTAAAAACAGGCAATGCATTCTATGCCCGGACAATTGCAGATTTTGCGACATGGCTAGTTTGTGGACTTGCTGCAAGGGAAGAGCATGTCAAACGAGCCCCACATGTGCGTGATGCAGTGTGGAATTCCCTACGCCATGCAGATTCTTATACTGAGCTCCATTACTACTCAAACATTTGCAGGTTGTTCCGGTTCACAGATGGACAGGAAATGTATGTCAAATTCAAGTTGAGGCCTTTTGATGAGAATATCAGTGAAGATATTGGTAAGGTGGAGCCAACTGGAATTCTTCCTCCTGAGACAGGTGCAATTCCTAGGGATGATAAGGATACTCGTCCTTTACTGTTTCTTGCGGAAGATTTCCGAAAACGTGTGAGTTCCCCGAATGGGGTTCGCTATGTTTTCCAGTTGCAGTTCAGGCTAATTCCGGATGACAAAACCAGCCGTGACGTTGCACTTGACTGTACCAAACCATGGGATGAGACAGAATTCCCATATGTTGACGTTGGAGAGATTACTATCAATCAGAATCTTTCTTCAGAAGAATCAGAAAAGTTGGACTTCAATCCATTTCTCAGATGTCCTGAGGTGGATGTTATCAAGGCTTCATCATGCTCCCAGAGTGCTTCAATTGATCATGGTCGCTCATTGATCTATGAGATCTGCCAGCGTCTGAGAAATGGAGAACCTCTTCCGGAGGCATGGAGGATCTTCATAGAGCAATCTGATGTCAAAGTGGACCTATCCGGTTGTCCAATGGCAGCAGCATTGGCCGAAAAAGATGAGAAAACAGTGACCCTGGAAAGGACCTGGTATCAAACTCTGTGGGCCATTTTTGCTCAACCTTTACTACAAACAGTTTTTCCTTATTTCCTCTTGGGATTAGTAATCTTTGCTCCTTTGAATTGGGTTCTACACTTGAAGAACACTCAGAACCTCGAACTACAATGGCTGTTGCCTTTGCTTTGGATCTCTTCGGGTTATTTAGCTGCATTAGCTTGTGTGGTGGCTAAATGGGCATTAGTGGGAAAGAAGAAAGAAGATGAAACTGTACTAATTTGGGGCAAACAGGTTTTCATGGACACCATATGGCAGGCATTTAGAACAGTAGTTGGCGACTATTTCATGGAAATGACAAGCGGTTCTGTGATGTTTGTGCTATGGATGAAGCTCATGGGTTCAGTTATCGATCAAGGAGCTTATGTGGACTGCATGGGAGCTTCATTGAATCCAGAAATGGTGGAGATAGAAAGAGGTGGGTCAGTTGGGAGAGAAGCTCTGCTGTTTGGGCATATATATGAAGGAGAAGGAGGAAAAGTGAAGTTTGGAAAGATTAGAGTAGGAGAAGATGGTTTTGTAGGGAGTAGAGCGGTGGCAATGCCAGGGGTGAGAGTTGAGAGTGGAGGAAATCTGAGTGCTCTGTCTCTTGCCATGAAAGAAGAAATTATCAGGTCAAGGTAATAATGGGAGTGGTGTGATTTGCATGCGTTCAAGAGTCGTGTGACAAAGTTTTGCAACCCTCCGTTGCTTCACGATTATAAATTTATACAAACTGGTTCTGGCTGGTGTTTTAATAAATAAATAAATGATTAGTGTTGTAGAAGAAATAAAACAGATCATTTAAAGAAATATTTCTGTGCTTTTTTTTTTTTTTTGGAGAAAATATTTCTCTGTTGTTAGTAGGCAGTACTCTTGCCTTGCATATCTGTATTTGGATAAGTTAAGTAGATGAATAAAGCTCAATTTTATGGACGGATCAGATTCATTTGCGTTTTCTCGTCTTACTATTTCTTTTTTTTTTTTTTGTTTTATTTTGTCTTCTTTTAAAAAAAAAAATAAAAGAAACCCAATTATAATAACCTTGTATGTAATTAATTAGAAAGCAATATTCAAGCACCATTATTCGAATTTCTCTTCTGCTCTGTCTAATCATACATAAAATTAAGCATTCAATAGTGATTCTTAGTACAACCGATCAGATCTTATATTACTAAAACCTATTTAATCTATAAATTTATTCAAGTCTAGGAAGCATGATTTTTTTTTCCCACTTTAATTAACATCAATATTTATAGGTTGATGGATGTCGATCAATACATATATATTGAAGCCTAAACATATTTAGACTTATATTAAAGCCCAAACATATTTAGACTTAAGTTTGAAAATTATTAATTAAGAAGATGTGATTGAGAACCAAGAACGGATGATAAAAGGGTATTAAGTAGATATGGATCAGTTTCTTGTTTGACCTTTCAAATGAATATAAAATTGCAACATTTGTTAGTACTGCCTGGCTCCTCTGAGAGGCAGAGTTGGGTTTGACGAAGAAGATAAAGCTTTTATAAACCGGTTTGATGAATTTTAATTATGTCGGAAACTTTTGGGCTATTTATGCAATCTTCTAAAAGCTTCTACTGCATTTGTAATGCGAATTGAAGACAATCAAAATGTGTATTTGTGAATTCGCCACGTCCATCTCTAGAGATATTTAGCCAATCACATTTTGAAAACTACTTTCTCTTTCATTTCATTATTTTGTCCATTGAATTTTGGCTTCACCTTTTTTATATTAGATATTTGATAAGAAACTAATATCCAATGATCCACTTCTTTTGTGACTTTTTTTTTTTTGTTTTTTTTTAAACTCTCATAACAGCACTTCGATGTTTGTTTATTCGATAAACTCATTTGAAATTTATACTCCGTTAATAGTTTTTGAGCAAGATGCATGGGAAAAGTGATTCAAAGGGTTGTCTTTGGGGAATAAATTTAATCACTGTCACCATATTCATAATTATTTTTGAAAATAATGCTATTTATGTTCATTAGTACCTATAGTTAAAATAGATAATTAGCATAGGTGACAAATGAAAAAAAATTAATATGGATAGCAAAATAAATTTTATTTTTGTGCATATTCATATTGATTATTAGTAGAATGCAAAGCATATATATATATATATATATATATATTATTTAAAGCAATTTAATTGATTGATTTGTGAATTGTCTAGATATCATTACTACTGGCATTTTATATTCTCATTAGTTATAGTTCAAATGATTTTATCTTGTAGTTTGTTTAAAATAAATGAAGCAATTTCAAATGGATTAAAATTAATAAAATTTTTTGATAAGTTTAGACTTAATTAATATAAATTCATACATCATATTGTCAGCATATATATTCCATTCATATGATTGTCGCTTTGTTGTTAGTTATATGTAACATTAATAATTATATAATTTTACATGGTTTTGTATATGTACTCTAAGGTATGTAATTGGCATGATCACAAGAAGAAGTGTACTGATCATTTACCCAAAAAAGAAGAAGCAGGTTGATCGGTTTTGTCGTGTACAAAACTTATTTATGTTGTCGTATTAACAAATATTAAAATAATGTTTTTTGTCTTTTCGGGTGAATAATATTAGAATAAAGTAATTGGATACGCTTTTGAAAAGACAATTCCTCCAATAGATGTGGCAGCAAAAAAAGATACATAGATTTATGCGATGGAATGACGTATGATCTTGCGTTTTCATAATTCTTATAAATAATTATGACAACTTATATTTATATTTCTACAAAGAAGACAATTCATTTTTCATTTTTTCATGTTTTTTCAGTTGCCATCAATCGGATCAAACCCACGTTATCATCGTTAGAAGCAAATCAAGTGGTCCCCATGAGACTCTTCTCATCTAGCTAGCTTGTTCGAGTCAAAGCAACCTTAAAAATAATATAAGAAATAAAAATAATAAGAAAATTAAATTTAATCTATGCAAATATTGGTATCCATTATAATGTTGATCGATCGACTTATGACAAAAACACAATTTAGCAGCGTATAACATATATATTAATATAAGAATATTCATCAAAATAAAATATTGGTGAAAGTGACTGGACCAAGCTTGGTGGGCATGGAACTTATTCTAAGCACCAGTTGATGCATGAACAAACATCAGCAAAAAATAACAAGAACAGTAGTGCCTAATTGATTCATCATCAGTTTAGAACATTATGAATTGAGGATCAAGATTTTGCATTAAAGTTATTAAATCATTTGAAGTCAGAAATAGTGATCATCTTCCTTACTTTTCATTTTAAAATTGTGTTTACTTTCTCTCCATCATATTTGGTTTTTTAAATTAATTCCTGAATAGTTTGTAATTTGGATGATGGTCAAATAAGTTTTGAGCAACATGGTCAAAGTGATTGAAGGGCAGTATTGGTGTCTTTTGGAAATAGTTTTAATCTTCACTATCAACATATAAATAATGACAACTCTTCTTTTGTTTTTCTTTTTTTCTTTTTTCTTTTTTTAACTAAATACATGTTTGAATAATGAAAAAAAAAAAGTAGTTGGAGCATCGTGTCTTTTTGAGATAGTGTAATTTTACGTATTAAATCGTTTATCCGGAATTGGTCATGTAATTTTACATATTCAACCAAAAAAGCTAGGGATTAACCCAATATTTAAGAGATCCATCGGCTGCATATATATTTGAAAGGAAAACAACCATCTTCACTAAGTTTAAGACTTTCACATTTGAAGGATTTATTTATTGAGAAGGACTAAACTACTTTTTGGGTTTAATTAATTAAAAGAGTAGGAGTTGGCTGAAAATTAAATTATGAAAAATAAAAGAGAGAAGAAGATAATGGGGGGGTTTGGTCCTTCTTAAAGTTAGTCAGCGTAAGATAAAGAATTCCCTTTTTTCTTTTTGTCTTCCTTTATTCATTTTTATGAGAACCTCTAGCTCTTGATTAACTTGATTGATTGACAAATAGAAGTTTGTGATCAGTCAAATATTAGTTGCTCGCTTTCTGTGTCAATCGGGTTTTCCTTTGCCGTATGGAAGTTATATACAATCAATGATTAATTTTGATTTGAGTTTATACTATGTGCTTTGAATTATTCAAACTTTGTTATCTAGGATGAACAATATTCTCGTCATTATTTGGAGATTATAAAGAGATAGCTTGGACATCTTTAATTTTGTAAATTGTTCCTATGTGTGAACCTCCAAAAAGACTAATAAATTGACCCATATTGTATGACGAACTAAAATATATGTGGATCAATAAATTCAAATTGACTCTGATCATTTTCTAATGTCTATATGATCAAAAAAAATATACATGAAAAAACATTTTGAAACTTAAAATTTTGATTTTCTTAGTCTACTATTTTGGTTTCAATGAATTTTCAATTTTAAACAGAAAAAAATTCTTTTTTATGCTTAAATGTGTATATATATATATATATATTTTAATTAATCGAGTCCTCTCTCCCTCTATAAAATTAAAGTTAAATTATTGTAAATTACTAAGAAAAAATGACAAACATGATAAGTTCTTGGATAGTATACAAAAGCGATGAATAAATCGATAAAAGTAAATAATTTGAGGTAGATATATATAATTCCTAATTTGCAGGATTATGAGCCATGTCAATTGACTTTTCTACTAAAAATAAAATTTTGTGTTAAATAAGGAAGAATTAGTAAATCAAATATGTTTTGGCAATAAAAGTAAAAAAAATTTCGACCAGCTTGATTTTCCAAAGTTAATTTTACATAAAAAGATAGGTGGTATATTTTGGTAATGAATTAGGATTCCAGCAAAGCAAGTAAGCAAGCAAAAAAGGGTACTTTAGCAACCAAAAACAAAAGAAGCAAAGCAAAAAAGGTTGTTATGAAGATTGAAAGGCCTTTTATAAATGCATGGTGATTGGTGAGTAGGATACCGTGTTTGGACCCCTAAGTAGTCACATCTCTTTCTAATAGGATGTCCATTCCTTTCCAAAACTATCCATTATATTATTATATTGCATTATATTTTTTTTTATATATTTTCTATTTTAGGGTGAAAATTACTTTATATTATTCGATTAAATAAATAATTGATTCCAGAATTTCATATATAACATAACATAGGCTGTTTTGTGATATTATTACAAGAATTAAAGGGTATTTTAGAGAAAAGACACACGGAAAACAATTCACGAGATTCTATTGGAAATTCTGGTGGATGAATCAATAAAAAGAAAAAAAGAAAAAAACAAACAATCATATATGAATGCGTCGCAGAGGATTACGCCTCGGAATTGGCGACTCTGAGTCAGAGACTGTGGCAGAGGTGTTTTGTGTCGTCGATTCGTAAGAACCTTTGGCCGACTTGCCTACCATCTCTCTCTCTCTCTCTCCTCTTATTATTTTTCTTTTCTTTTCAATTCTATTCGGATTTCAATCGTAGCCTTTTTCTTTTTTGATAAAATAAATAAATAAACAATAAAACCCTTTTGTGTATTTTCGTATCTCCTATTTATTTTTGATTGGATTCATATATCCGGTCACTCAGAAAAAACCATTCAAACGGAAAAAAAAAAAAAAAAAAAAGAGAATAGAAAAACGCAACCTTTTTTTTAAGGGGTTGTTTATATTTCTCATAAACAAAACTAAATCCTTCTACGCTTCTATCGATTATATGGGTGAATTTGAAGACGGGGGAGCTGATTCTAGGTAAGACTTTTTTTTTTTTTTTTTGTTTTTTTTGGGGGGGTTTATTAGGGCTTTTATGGAGTTCCAAATACTTTGAAATTGTACTGGGTCTTCTTTTATTCGTCCAGGAAATTGTTCAATTGAATTTTTTAGTTTTTTTTAATTGTTTGTATTTATTTGGTACAAATTGTCTGTTTGTAATTCAATAGTATTTGGATGGGTGTGTTCTGACCGATCGATGAATTGTGTTATACATGTATGGGGTTTTTCTTTTCGAGTTTTGGTTGGTGCCGCTGCTTATAAATTCCAAATACCCAATCTCAGTCATGTATATTAATTTCCATGTGTTAAAGCCCTACAAAAAAGTGGTAATTTTTGGCCCTTTTTTACAATTATGGGACTTTACCTGTTCCCGGAATTGCTTGTTTTCTGAGGAAGCGTTGGAAAGAAATTAAAATTTTTTTGTACTTGACTATGATTGTTTGGAACAAGAGAACAAAATCTCAACTTGATTAACTACTTAGCTTAATTAAGGAGAATTTTGTATTTTTTGGGCTCGGGTACAACAACTGGTAGGATTAGAAATCATATTTCATTCCTTTCGATAAGTTTATCAGCAACCACTCAAAGGTTGTTGTAATTTGATTCAATGGAGCAAACTCTGATGATTGATGATCAATTGGACGACAGCTCCGACATAGAAGTTGAAGACATAAGATGTGACAATATAGCAGAGAAAGATGTCAGCGATGAAGAGATTGAAGCAGACGAGTTGGAGAGACGAATGTGGAAAGATCGCGTCAAACTCAGAAGACTCAAGGAAAAACAGAAACTTGCTGCCCAACAAGCTGCAGAAAAGCAGAAACCCAAGCAGACCACCGATCAGGCTCGGAGGAAGAAAATGTCCAGAGCACAAGATGGGATTCTCAAGTATATGTTGAAGCTTATGGAAGTGTGCAAAGCTCGTGGATTTGTGTATGGAATCATTCCTGAGAAGGGAAAACCGGTAAGTGGTTCTTCTGATAACATTAGAGCATGGTGGAAGGAGAAGGTCAAGTTTGATAAGAATGGGCCTGCAGCCATAGCCAAGTATGAAGCAGAATGTGTTGCCACCATGTGTGAGGCAGACAATAATCGGAATGGGAACTCACAGAGCATTCTCCAAGACCTGCAAGATGCAACTCTTGGTTCTCTCTTATCTTCTTTGATGCAACACTGCAACCCTCCTCAAAGGAAGTTCCCATTAGAAAAGGGAAACCCACCACCTTGGTGGCCAACTGGGAATGAAGATTGGTGGATCAAATTAGGGCTTCCTACTGGTCAAAGTCCTCCTTATAAGAAGCCACATGACTTGAAGAAGATGTGGAAGGTTGGCGTTTTGACGGCTGTGATAAAGCATATGTCACCTAATATTGCAAAGATAAGGAGACATGTTCGGCAGTCAAAATGCTTACAGGATAAGATGACAGCAAAGGAGAGTGCAATCTGGCTAGGAGTTTTAAGCAGAGAGGAGTCCCTCATTCAGCAGCCGAGTAGTGATAATGGAACATCTGGCATAACTGAGATGCCCCAAGGAGGACGTGGTGAAAAGCAACCTGCTGCTAGCAGTGACAGTGACTATGATGTTGATGGTGTTGATGATGGTGTAGGCTCTGTTTCATCTAAAGAGGATAGGATAAGTCAACCTGTGGATATGGAGCCCTCTGCAAATTTACGCAATAGCACTGCTAACCCTGTCCAAGATAAAGAGCCAAGGGAAAAGCAACGGAGGAGAAAAAGACCTCGTGTAAGATCAAGCCCTGGTGATCAAGTTCCTCAGCCATCTCAGAATGAGCGTTTACAGATTGAGCCAAGAAATGCTCTGCCAGATATAAACCACACTGATCAGTTGATTGGAATGATGTTGGATGAAGGTCAGCAGGAAGATGAGACACCGACGGCCTTGCATCCACTGGAAAAAGATCTTGATGTCCAAACTCCATTACCAGTATCTGAATTCAACTACTTCTCTGCTCCTACTGACAATGTAATTTCGACACAGAGTATGCATGTGGGTGGAACAGCCATGCATTATACCGCGGTACGAAATCCTGAGATGCACAATGGAGATAAATATAATTACTACAATCCAACAGATTATGGTCATAGTCATGGCCAACAACAGTCTCAGCTTGCGGTGAATGAACATCATGTTACACCAGCAAATGGAGATGATATATCAACAGTACATAGGAATGGAAGTGAGGTCATTGGAGGAGACTTGCCCTATTATGTAAAAGACCCGTTTCAGAGTGAAGAAGATAGACATATTGATGCTCAATTTGGGTCTCCCATTAATAGCCTGTCATTAGATTTCGGAGGATTCAATAGCCCATTCAATCTTGGAATTGATGGCACTACTAGTTCTTTGGAAGACTTTATGCTCGACGAAGATTTGATCCAATACTTTGGAGCATAAATTGTTAGATACTTCAGGATTAGATTGTAAGTCATGATTTATTAATTATATGCCTCCCTTTTTATTACTTAAGTTTAGAAATTTTGTTTAACGTATGGTGCTTTATTTATTTATTGTTTGCTCAGGACTGCAAAAATGACACATTCATTGCTCATTTGGGTGGCCTTCACTAATCCATTGGACATTTACCAGCATGAGTGTTATCATTTTTGCATTTCAGGACTGTAAGTTATGATCATAACTCTTCCGAACGTTCAAGTTGTGAACGGTTGAAAAAAATCATGAATTTTGTTGTTATCTAGTTCACCCCCTAGTTTGAAACCAACTTGTGGGGTTCATGTAAATGACTCAATTTGTTAGACTGGATAAATGGACAGTATGATTTCTGATAAATACGTGCATTATTTTCTTCTTTCTCATCATCAATGGGTATGACATAGTTGTTTTCTTGTATTCCATGTCTTTGAAATTTGTGTATCATCAATCAAATACGTTTTGTTAATATACGAGTCTGGCTAGCCTTGTGTGTAAAACCGGACAATTTAATCTCATAATAAGTTGAGTGGATGATCAATTGATTGAGGAGTGAGAGCAGGCATGTTACAGCTGGACGACCTTCAAATGCCATTCCAAATTGTTATCCCAAACTGGACTAAGGTAAGGAACCTGCCATGAACGAGTTGCTATATCTTTTTGTAACACGGAGTTTCTTTCCTTTGTACTCAACATGTAATAAAGAAGAGAAATTCCGATTAGTAAGCAAGTAAAACTGAATGTTATGGACAAAAGCTATATCGTTCTTTGTTTTGGGTTAAAAATTCATTCAAAATCTGGTATTGAGTACCTAGCAAAAAGAATATTCCATATAGAATGTGTACATGTGAGAAATAAATCAAGACGGGTTTTTGGTGTGGGTATTAAAAATACAGACTGTCTTGATTATTACGGCACACAATTTTAATTTGGTAAAAAGTTTATGAAAGGATATGTAAAGGCCGTTTATCTTTATCTTTGACAGTTACTCCCTATTGACTCTCTCACTGTATCTTTTTTTTGTATGGCTACGCAAAAATGTTTTTTAACGCAAGAAACCTCGATTTTACAAAATCCCCAATGAAACCTTGTCTCTTAAATATGAATAATGAATAATAGGACCAATGGAATTATTCTTACGTAAGGCATGACCGTTGAATGTTTGAAATTTGTAAGAGAGAGCAGTTGTTGTTTTGACCATTTTTCTCTGAATTTTTTGTTGAATATTATACCAATCAAGCAAAGACGGCGAAGACAACCATAACGGAAGTGGAAGGGCAAGATATGGTCTTTTGTCCCTTGACTATCCTCCAATAACCCACGGCCATCTGTCAAAATTCCTCCTAAGTATGTCTGTCCCCAACACGTGCCAGACTGTTATAGGTCTCCACTCATAACGTCCCTCCTTCGAGTTTTGCTGAGTTCTTGATTTTCACCAGTCCACTTTCTTTTCCGCGAACCTGTTTCTTGGGTTCACGCAAGGGACCCAATTTGTTACACCAGATAAAATTACAATGTTACGACAATTTTGGTCATTTCTTTGGACAATTATGATTCCTTATGAATATGCATTGTTTTTGTGCCTGTGCGGTGAACTACTGGCTCTGCATCACCTCTCAGTCTTCAAGTTTCTTAATACTCATTTCTCGATTTCAAAATTATTGAATTTGCATTGGCTTATTGATGGTAAAAGGAAAATGATACTTGCTTAATTTGATCAAATTGTCGTATGTTACCACAATAAATTAGGCCTATGTTTGTTTTCAGCCGTCGATTAACAGGAGAGTGGAAAAGGAAAATAAACATTTGCCACTGTTTGAAGCAGGAGCAAGATGACCATGCCAAACGTTAACATGCTGAATTCACTCGCTATCAGAAAAGCTTTGGCTGAGGCTGACCCCAAATCACAGGTTTCTTGTTTAATGTAAACGCCGACAACCTATTTTGTGGTGACAACTCAAAACTGGAAAAAAGAAGGATCGAAACCATGTTAAAGTTTCTATACTTACTCATAATTTGGATAAACAATTCAGTTTCTGTCAATTATGGGAATAATAATTTTGTTGGTTCTCAGACTGTTTTTGTCATTGCCTTTCCTTCTACTGGTTATTGTTAACGCAAAATCACACCTTTTTATTTTTAATTAAGAATAGATCTGTAGTATTCCTTGCTTTTGGATATTTCAAGGCCTTTTGAATTTTATTTTATTTTATTTTTTTTGAATGAATGAACGAATGAAAGGGCTACGTTGGTTAATTAGATCAAAACTGTGGGGGCAAAAGTAATTTTATCAAACAACCAGCTGACATACACAAGAAAATTAAGTTACATGGCAAGAGCAGACAGTTCAGTTTCACCTTAAGTGACAAATTCTTACAAGGTGGAAAATACTTGCACATAGCATATGGTTGCATGGGTCTGAGAGAGATCAAGATGAAGATGGATCTGGGGGAATTGAGGCTTCAACAGTTCCATCCACCATCTGCTCAACTTTTTTCATGGTGGGTCTGAGTGAGGGATCGTCTTGAATGCACCAACTTGCAATCTTCACTAACTTCTCCACCCTCTTCAAGTCCTCCGTTGCCTCCTTGTCATCCTTTACTAAGAGCTCAAGTTTCCTTTCTACATAGCATTCATATGCCCGTTCAGCAAGTATGATTTCATTTTCATCCCCTGCCTCTGCTTTAACATTTTTCCTGCCATAGAGCAGCTCCGATAACAAAATGCCAAAGCTGGAGACATCCACGTTTACTGATATTGGCTAAATTCCAGTCGTTGTTCGAGTTTGTCTGACTTCAAGAGCTTGGCTAATCCAAGGTCTGAAATTTTTGCTGTAAATTTGTCATCTAAAAGAATGTTCTGAGGCTTGATGTCACAATGTATGATTTGAGTGCTGCAGCCTTCGTGCAAGTAGAGTAGCCCCCTTGCTGCATCTGAGGCTATTTGGATCCTGCCGTACCAGTTGATCCTTGAATCTCCAAAGAGGAAGCTTTCAAGAGAACCATTGCTCAGAAACTCGTTTATGAGAAGCCGGTGTTGCTCTTCAGTACAGAAGCCTAGCAGTTTGAGTAAATTTCTATGATTTGGTCGGTCAATTGCACTCACTTCAGTTCTGAATTCCACATCACTTTCTGCCACCATGCTGTTGAATCTTTTTAAAAGCAATGAATTTTCTGCCACCACTACGCAATTCTTCACTTTTTTCACCCTTTTTATCCCGCATAACTGAAAGATTGGAGATTCGCGACTGGAAAGATTTGGCTGCTGCTTAATCTCTTTTCTTCTCTTGTAGTAGGAACGAACAGCCAGAAAAGCTACTGGTGCTAATAGAAAGTTCACAAAAACAGAGATACTTAAAGAGGATTGTTCCAATTAGCATCAAAGTTGAATAATCATTCTCTTTCGAAACTGTATTTCTAGGTATAAACGTAGAACTGTCTTTCCTTATTGCCACCGAGTGATTCCATCAATACCAGGGTCGATCCTGCCGTTCGAGAGAGGTGACTTTTCTTGAAACACAACCCATCTTGAAACATGACAGCGACACATAAACCATCTCCTAAGCATGGCTGCCAGCGTTAATCTTCTGTCACGTTTTGAAAATGCTTATAATCAGAATAACCCCAATCTCCGTTTGGCATCTCATAGTAATGAAAGAGATCTATTTCAGGAGATTCTTTGTCACAGCTTTGTAAAAGGAAGTCCTGTTTGCATCCTTCCACAACATCACCAGGATCAACGAAGGAGTAACCTCCAGAGCAGTGGCAAGTGGCTCTCTGATCATATGTGCAGGAGCTATTGAACCCACAAGGTCCAACACCTCTATCCTCTTCCACTAGTAAGCATATGTTTGAAGGCACGGCAGATAAAATGGACCAGGCCATGGGCCTTCCTCCACTGGATGCGGAGCTCCTTGGGTAAACAAAATGCCTCGAAGCTCCATCATAGTCGAGGACTGCTCTCTGGTAGAAATCTTTTATTGGGTGATAGCATGCTAGCTATCCTTTCATCCTTTGCTGCAAGGTAAATGGAGCCTGACGTGTTGAAGATGAGCTAAGTCCCACTGGCTGCGGCTGTATCCCGTACGTAAAACTTACAACATCCGAAGCAGAATGCCTTGTGAAAAGCACAAGATCTCCACCAAGGAAGAACGGGGGAAATTTTCCTTGAAATTATTTTGTGTCATGTAACCAGTGTGCCTCCTTCAGCAAAAAGTTGCGTTGGTAAAACCGTGTCAGTTGGTTGCCTAAAAGTCTCCCACAAATATACAGAACCATTGTTTGCCAGCACCGAATTTCCAGAATCAAGCATGGGTGCATGGGCAACTCCACTGTCGTTGGAATCAGATTTCCAAATTTGTTGTCCTGTTTGAGCATTGAGAAGGAGCTGGCCGTTTTAGGTAAGTTCAACTTTGGGTTGAATTGGCACTAGATGATTTCCATTAGCTGACCAAACTATGGTTTTCTCAGGTTTTTTGTTGGACCAGACGGCTAGTAAGAATCCATCTTTTTGAATTTGTTGGAAATCGAAAGTGAATTCAGCAGATGGTGATGTCCAGAAAGAGTTAATATTGTTTTGTGCAACGAGGGAGGAGCAAGAGACACGTTCTTGTAAGTTTAAGCATCGGCAGAAAATGGCATCTGTTAAAATTAAGATGAGTACAAGGAAGTAGAAGAAAAAGAAAAGCAAAAGGTATAATGGTAAAATGGCCATAGGGTAGAGAAAGAATTTGTGCAGTTAATGAAGAAAAGTAAACGTAATATAAATACACAGCCATTGCTGCTACAGAAGGAGGGAAAGGGGTTGACTAACCATTCCTGAGTATAGTGGAAAGACCTAAAGACCAGTTCAATGCTATTTTATTTTATTTTTAATTATTATTATTATTATTTATTTTTTTTTCCCGACTTTGTTGTCCTGTCCTACTCTTATCCATCCCTATGATTTCACAAAACCTCACACGATGACATACAACATCATAGTTATATTTACATATAAATATTCTTCAAAACTTGCAGATTCTCTGCTGCAAATTAATGCATGTTTATCCTCTAGATCATTTCCATGGTTATTTCATTCATGAATTCCTTGCTCACTTGCTTATGAAAATTCTTTATTTTTATTTTTTTAATTGCTAACATTAACTAATATACTAACAGATATTATCTCCATTCATTGACTTCAGACTGGCGGCCAAATATGAAACTGCAACGTATGTTCACGGCTGTTTTATAAACTAATTAATAAAACCCAAATTGCAAACCGCAAATCCTTCTGCAAATGACTTCAAAATGGATGACTATAAACATCTTTTGGCTACTACCAAAATAAATTAAAAGCAATGAATTAAAATTAAGCAACTTGGCATTCAATGTATACCAGTCAAAATATTTTGATATATGCTTTTAAATTTGTGTCTACTTTCCTGTAGGAATCAGCTTGTGATTAAAAAAGTTTTAGTGGTGGCTAAAACAAATAGCTGCGTTATATATGTATATAATATATGATTTGTGTCCATTTCATTATAATGTAGACATTATATTTTTATACACATCTCCACATATAATAGGGTGTTAAAATGAAAATTGCAGAACATCCATTATGTAAACAAGAACATTAATATTTACTTGACATTGATTGTAACATAATTCTTTCATGCATGCAGTCTATGAAATGTAAATAATTATTCAACATTAAAACATGAAATATAGCACATTTAGCATACATAAATTCTTAACAACCGCCACCTCAAATCATATGCATATATATATATATATATATATTAGAACTTAGATTGAACTGAAAAAAGAGGCAGGATCTGGTGGAATTGAGACTTCATCAGTTCTTTCAAGCATCTGTTTGACTGTCTTCATGGTGGGTCTGAGTTATGGCTCCTGTTAGTGTAATGACACTTTTGTTGGTGTCTTAGTTCCTTTTTTATGTTTAGTTACTTTATATTCAGCTTTTTGGTAAAACATTGTTGTATTAGGTAACCAAAGTATGACTTGTTTTTTGGTGGTATGATTACTGCAATAGTAGGTAAAAAGTAGATGATTTACTGTTGTAAGCTTATGTTTATATATTTTTGTCCAGAAATGAATAAAGTAAGTTTTTCACACCATTTTACACTCCTTGTTTTCTTTCCTTTCCTTTTGCTGTGTTTTTTGTTCCAAAAATCCAATAAATGGTATTAGAGCTCTAATGATCTTAGAGAGGCTGTGATTGAAATAGCAAAAAAAATACAAGAAACCTTCCTTCTACCTTTCCTTCCTTTTTTAAATGGCTTCAACTCATTTTTCTGCTCCATCACCTCCTATATTTTCTGGAAAAAATTATGCCATGTGGTCTATAAAAATGAAATCTTACCTTCAAGCTTTTGACTCGTGGGAAGTAGTAGAGACCGAAAGAAATCCTCCCCCTTCGACAACAAATCCCACTATCGCTCAAATAAAGCAACATAGTGAGGAGGTTGCTAAAAAGTTTAAGGCTTTATCTGCCTTACATGCTGGTGTTTCAGAAGTGATGTTCACCAATGGCTTGCACTACAGCTAAAGAGGCATGGGACAAGCTAAAAGAAGAGTTCCAGGGAAGTGCAAGAACAAGACAAATGCAGGTATTGAACTTAAGGAGGGAGTTTGAAACTTTAAGAATGAAGGATTCTGAGTTGGTAAAAGACTTCATTGACAGACTAATGAAGGTAGTAAACCAAATCAGAATTCTTGGAGAGGAGCTGAGTGACAGAAGAGTGGTAGAAAAAGTGTTGGTCAGCTTACCAGAGAAGTTCGAAGCAAATATTTCATCCTTGGAGGAGTCAAGAGACTTAAATCAGATTTCTTTGTCAGAGCTTGTTAATGCTTTACAAGCAACTGAACAAAGAAGATCTATAAGACAAGAAGAGGCTTTAGAAAGTGCTTTTCTAGCACTACAAAAAGGCAAGTCTCCAGCAAACAATAACCAAAGGAAGCAGCAAGATGGAGGAAGTAATGACAAAGGACGAGATGGTGTTGGTACAAACAAAGAGGGTGAAAGAAAGAAGTTTGTGATGTGCTTTCATTGCAAAAATGACAACCATTCTGAAAAATATTGCTGGTTTAGGCCTAATGTTCAATGTAGAGCGTGCAAACAACTTGGACATGTTGAAAAAGTTTGTAAAAACAAAGGAGAACCGATATAACAAGCACACCAAGTGCAAGTTGCTGATGAAGCATGGCAAAGTGAGGAAAGGCTATTTGTTGCTACATGTTATGTAGAAAACTGTAGCAAAGAAGCTTGGTTGGTGGATAGTAGTTGTACTCAACACATGACACATGATGCTGATCTCTTCAAGTGCTTAGACAGAAGCTTTGTTTCCCAAGTCCAAATTGGAAATGGAGACTTTATTCAAGTTCAAGGCAAAGAAGATGTGGCTGTGAAAACTTCAACAGGTACTAAACTCATTTCAAATGTGTTATATGTACCTGAAATTAATCAAAGCTTGTTGAGTGTAGGACAAATGCTTGAAAATGGATATTCTCTAAATTTTCAAAATAAGTCTTGCACAATATATGATTAACATGTAAGTGAAATTCCAAATGTTAGAATGAATAATAAAAGCTTTGAAGTATAATGGAATTGGAAAAAGAATGAAGTTCAAGCCTCAGAAGAGAATTTTATCCAAGAACATGATGAAATTAAGGAGGAGGCTGATTCAGATGATGAGAATGTTATTGGAATCCGAGGTACAAGACCCTTGTCCGATGTATATGACAGAGGCATCCGAAGTACAAGACCCCTGTCCGATGTATATGAGAGATGCATCCGAGGTACAAGACCCTTAACTGATGCATCCGAGAGAAGCATCCGAGGTACAAGATCCCTGGCCGATGTCCGAGGTATAAGACCTTTGTCCGATGTCTGAGGTAAAAGACCTCTGTCCGATGTCTGAGGTATAAGACCTCTGTCCGATGTCCGAGGTATAAGACCTCTGTCCGATGTTCGAGGTATAAGACCCCTGACCCCTGACCGATGTCCGAGGTATAAGACCTTTGTCCGATGTCCAAGGTAAAAGACCCCTGACCAATGTTCGAGGTAGAAGACCTCTATCCAATGTCCAAGGTAGAAGACCCCTGACCGATGTCCGAGGTAGAAGACCATTGACCAATGTCCAAGGTAAAAGACCGTTGACCGATGTCCGAGGTAAAAGACCCGTGATCGATGTTTGAGGTACAAGATCCCTGGCCGATGTTCGAGGTAAAAGACCCCATACCGATATCCGAGATAGAAGACCGTTGATCGATGTCCGAGATAAAAGACCCACGACTGATGTCCGAGGTACAAGACCCCTGGCCGATGTCTGAGGTATAAGACCCTTGACAGATGTATATGAGAGATGCCACCTAGCATTGTGTGATCCAATTACTTTCTATGATGCAAATCAGTTTGAGACATGAAGAGAAGCCATGGAAACTAAAATCAGCATGATAAACAAAAACAAGACTTGGGAGTTGGTGAAAAAACCTCAAGGCAAAAAGGAAATTGAAGTGAAGTGGGTCTTTAGGGCTAAGCTCAATGCAGATGGTACTATAAACAAGCATAAAGCAAGATTGGTAGAAAAGAATTATGTGCAGCAATCAGGTATTAATTGTGGAGATACGTTTGCACCAGTTGCAAGGCATGAGACAATCAAATTTCTACTAGCTCTTGCTGCTAAAGAAGGTTGGAAAGTTTACCAGTTAGATCTGAAATCCCCATTTCTAAATGGTTACTTGCAAGAAGAAATGTATGTTGAACAACTTGAAAGCTTTGTTGTTCAAGGAAAAGAAGACAAAGTTTATAAGCTGAAAGAAATGGTGAAGTGAAGCTGGTTCATTGCAAGTCTGAGGTCCAGATTGCTGATATTTTGACAAAAGCGTTGTCAAGAAAAAGGTTTGAAACATTAAGAAATGATCTTAACGTTTCCAACAAAAGTGTCAAGAAAGAGTGTTAGTGTAATGACACTTTTGTTGGTGTCTTAGTTCTTTTTTTTTTATTTTTAGTTATTTTATATTCAGCTTTTTGGTAAGACACTGTTGTATTAAGTAACCAAAGTATGACTTATCTTTTGGTGGTATGATTACTGCAATAGTAGGTGAAAAGTAGGTGATTTACTGTTGTAAGCTTATGTTTATATATTTTTGTCCAAAAATAAATTAAGTAAGTTTTTCACACCATTTTACGCTCCTTGTTTTCTTTCCTTTCCTTTTACCGTGTTTTTTGTTCCAAAAATCCAACAGTTCCTCTCGAATGCACCAAATTTCATTGTTCCTCTTTAGATTTTCTGGAGAGTTGTTGACTCAAAGGAAACAATACAAATCGAGCGTGGAAACCATGATTGAAGGCATGGCTATGTGGTAAATTGAAGACCAACTTTTAATTATATATTTGACACGTGAAATAAAGACAAATCTTTCGAAATCCAAAAGTGTCCTTAGACTGAATTGTTGTAACTGGTCCAACTCTACAATCTTATGATACTAATTTCAGATTTTAGTTTATGGTGCTGATGGGCAAAGCAAAAGCTGTTTGTTAAAAGTGTCCTTTGTCTAAAGTGTTATAACTGGTCCAGCTGTTTGCTAAAAGTGTCCTTTGTCTAAATTGTTATAGCTGGTCCAACTCTATGTAGCTTGCAGCTAATGCTATAGCTGCCCCTACAAGTCACCGTAAGTTAAAGCCAAGCCAAAAGTGTCCTTTGTCTAAATTGTTATAACTGGTCCAACTCTATGTAGCTTGCAGCTAATGCTATAGCTGCCCCCACAAGTCACCGTAAGTTAAAGCCAAGCCCCCTCCTACCCCCTTCCTCTGAACACCGACCCAATCAGCTCTTAGCTACAAAGGCCAAGCTCTGCTTTGGTCCAAGTCCATTCCAATAATTAAAGATCAGAAAAGACTCCCCCTTTTGGAGTATTTGCAATGGATGGAATTAGGCTAATTACATACTAACATTTTCTGACCGCTAAATTGTCCTTGGAACTTCTTAATGCGTATCTAATTTGGTGCTATCTTATTTTCCTTAATTAACTTGGTCATGCCCCCGTGATTATCTTAATTATTTGGATATTTCTGGTGGGCTATACTCTAATTCGTCAAGTGCTGCAATTGCTTCAGAAGGGAAGTCCCTATGAGGCTGAGCCGCGTCTCTCATATGTCGAAGGTGCCAGAGATGTTGCAATCCTTGAGGCAATGCTGAAATCTGGAAGCAGAAGGGTGCACCATTTCATGTAAAGAAGTTTTAAACTTAGTTGCTGGATCCATCTCTTGCCAGCTTAATTTGTTGCAGTTTACATTCAAAAGCTAAGATTCACAGTTTTATATTTTGATATGAATGTGAAATAAGATATGTGACACGATTTTACACATTCATGCTAAAAGGAAAAGGCTAGCTTATATTTGTTTATTTACTTTTGGTGTTAGAAGCCTTTTGAGGCTTCAATTAATCGATGTTATAATTAAATATGTGAATTTTGTAACATTTATATTATAAAAAATATAAATTATTCTTGAAGATGAAGATTTATCAACGACCACAGTTTATGTCATGAAAAAGAGGGGAAAATATTTATACTTTTCATGTTGTGGTACATGATCTGGGGACCCCTTCGAACATTCAGCCCCATTCTTCAACTTGTAAAGCTTGATTGATGAGATGAGTTATCACATGCCAAAGTTAGTGGAATGGGCCAGTTTAGTGATGAATTTTGACATGTATCATTAAATTCTTGTGCTAATTCATCTCTACAAGGTGAAATAGCAGCATGTTGCATCATGCACCTTCTACTGCAACTTGCAAAAGAACCATAGAATCGAACTGTTCTTTTATTTTTATTTTGGTGAATCAATTAGACAAAGCAACGTATACCAAAGGTACTTGATAAAAGAAAATTACAGCAAGTGAATGATGCGTAGAAACCCTCTACCTACTATAAAGAGTGCCGAGTCCAAGTTAAATTTCATATTTTTTAAGGAGAAACAGAAACGGTAGGAAACAACAAATGCACAGGAAACTTGTGGGTGTTTTCTCCAAAAGCGAGATCTTTTTTTTTTTATTTTTTTTTTGGGACCCCCCAAGGTACTAATGCCTCCTCCGTCTTCTCTTGAAAGTGCTCTTTTATGGCCCATCTTTAAAATATATATATATATATATATATATATATTGTTTGGGAAAAGGAACAGGTTGCTAGATTTGGGATTAATGGAGATTGGTTTGGGACTGTGGAAGACTCAGCGAGGCAAGTACCAACAGAGCCTGACTCTCTTCATCATAACAGCATGAGCAATCCTATAGGACCTTGATCAAAGCGATATACATATATATAGATATATCAGCTTGTATGATGCTTTTCATATATTGTAAAAGGGGCTTCTAGCAATATCAAATAGTATACTTTTGTTGTATGGTTACCTAAGAATTGCTTTGTGGGAATTTCTAAGTTGTATTTGGTATTTAGTCAGACTATATTATAATACCCGCACTTCTTTTTTCACTATTCTTTTGTTCTATTTATTAGACAATACTTATTCAAATGGTTGAATAAGAATGAGAAGCATTTTCCCTAGTCTTTTCCTTATCATTTCAAGACAGGGAGACAGAAAATTACATTAATATACAATATATTATTCTATTTAATTTTTAATGTTTTTGACTTATGTAGAAGCCTCTGAAATAAAATTTAGATATTAAAAAAAAAAAGAAAAAAAAAAGGTAATCAGTATTTCTTTTTTCACTTGAAAAAGAAAAAAAAATAATTTTATTAGAATTTATTTGTTTTATTACATTTTTTTAATTGAGTATTTAATAATATTGTCATCATTAACAATTTAACATAATTTATTTTTGCAAGAATTAAGACTTAATTCTGAATTTTTAAAATTTTTTTTGGGTGAGTTTTAAGCATGCCATTTGAAATATTTAAACTTCAAATTCAATATTAAAATGGAAAATAACACCAACCGATACGTTGTCTTGAAAATGTTTCATCTTTTCCACTTAACTTGGTAAACAAGTTAGTTGGCTTATTCTTTCTCGTGTTTCACCCGCTCTGCTCGGCCTCGCACCGAAATCTTCTCCTCTTATATACTTTCCATTATTTCAATCTTTTTAGTAGTTAAGGTGGCTGGAGGGACGAAAAAGCCCAGTGGAGAGATGGAAAAGGGTAATGCTAATGTAGGCTGTGGTGAGTTTTCATGCCCAAGTATTTTTGTCTTCACATATTTTTTGTTGTATTTATCAGAAACTGCACTTCCAAACTACACAAAGTGTATTGTTTTTTTGACACCCTGTGGTGTATGTATTTGATATTCAGATTGTTTTTTTGACACCCTGTGGTATATGTATTTGATATTCAGACTTAAGAAAGCAGGAGGAGGTTATGGAAGTGACTGGATTGGGACTTTCCAACAAGAAAGATGAGAACTTTGGAGAGTGGTACTCTGAGGTATCTTTTAGATATTTTTTGTTATGGGTTTCAGAATTTGAAAGTTAGTCCTGGATAGGAATTGGGTTTCTCATGTCCTGGGTGTGACACCTGTCATTTAGGCCATAAATTCACATGGAAATATATTTGTTGTGCTTCTTGTGTTAAGTCTTGCCATTAGAGAATTAAAGCATTTTAAAAGTTGATGGATTTGGTTCAGTATGCTCTCCTTAAAACTGAGTATGATAAAGATGCTTGAGGTGTTTGTTATGTAATTTTTAATTTTTAATTTTATTGGTCTTTTGGTTTTTAGGTAGTTTTGAAGGGGGAATTGATTGAGTACCATCCTATTTCTGGCTGTTATGTTCTGAGGCCTTGGACAATGTCAATCTGGAATGCCATGAAAGTGAGTACAAACCTCTCCTTTCTTTATTTCATCTTTCAAATCTTTAAGTTAGCAATTCCATATTTACAATGATGTCAACGTGCAGAAATTTTTTGATGCTGAGATCGAGAAATTGGGGATCGTGGACGCAAAGTTTCCTCTTTTTGTAAATTCTGATGATTTGCGAAGGGAGAAGGATCACATAGATGGTTTTGCACCAGAGGTGAGCTCCAAATTCATTTGGCACAATGAGAAAAGTAAACTTTCTTTCAAAACTGGGGTAGAGTAGGCTTAATATAGATTATGTAATCTATTACACCATACTGTCTGGAAAATCATTTTATAACCCCCAACATAATGACTTTCATGCGGAGAAACCATAACATCTACAGACAAAATGTCAACTTTTTGAAGTTTTTCTTGCTACTGGAGATAGTATTGTTGGTCTTTTCCAGGGTAAAATCAGAATCATAAGTTAGTGGAATTCTTCTTTGATTGATGCTAATTCTAATTCTACTGTTAGTGTCCCCTTTGACCTTTGTTTTATTCAGACAACAAAAGTTGAATTCTTTTACTGTTACATTTTCATCTCATTGGACCTTTTCTCAGGTTGCTTGGGTGACTAAAACTGGGAAATCTGATTTGGAAGTGCCAATAGCCATTCGCCCAACTAGTGAGACTGTAATGTATCCGTACTTTTCAAAGTGGGTCAGAGAACACCATGACCTTCCTTTGAAACTTAACCAGTGGTGTAATGTTGTTCGGTGGGAGTTTAGCAATCCTACTCCATTTATCAGGTAACTTCTTGATTATCCATGATAATTTGATTTCCTTTTACTGTGTTAATGGAAACTAGGCTACTGGATTATTCCATGACAGTGAGAGTGGGACATTTCTTATACTATTTTAATCGGTAGTTTTGTACTAATATATATACAACTGTTTGCTTGATTCCAGCACTCAGCTGATTGTGCAGATTCTGTAGTAGCTTGTCTCAATTCGATTCCACCAAGCTTTCAAAATACTTGTTAATGAAATTATACCTAGAGTCTTGCTAATGTCGATATATTTACTTACTGTAGGAGCCGTGAATTTGATTGGCAGGAAGGGCATACTGCTTTTGCAACAAAGGAAGAAGCAGATGCAGATGTATGTAAACAAATTTTTAAAGAGAAAATGTTATTGTTTGCAGTCTTTCTTCATTCATTTTGAAAATTGCTGATTTGCGCTGATTTTGTTTACGCCAGAGGTTCTGTTACCATAAGAATCTTTCCATTTAGCATTTTTCTTCCATCACACAGTTAAACCTTATTGATGTTTGTGGTGCATCTCATTGGCTTTTACAGCAGAATTTGTCTCCAATCCCATTTGAGTAATATAGCAATTAATTGTGATGAATCCTACAATCCTAAAATTTGATCACTATAGAAAAATAGTTTGCTGGAAATTACACTGCTACTGAAAGTCCAAATATTGGAGCTGTCAAATTTGATGATATCTTTGTATCTTTAAATAAATCTAGAACAATTTTATTATACGATGTCTTCTGTATTCTAAACTTATTTTGATGATCTGTCTTCAGATAAGCCATCCAAATCGGAACATGAGCAAGCTTGAGCTTATACGTGATGTCTGTTTGATGTTGTTCTGTTAGGTTGAAGAAATATTGGAATTATATAGACGGATATATGAAGAATACTTGGCTGTTCCTGTTATAAAGGGCAAGAAGAGTGAGTTGGAAAAGTTTTCTGGTGGACTTTACACAACAACTGTCGAGGTACAAATATTACCTTACCTGAAAACCCACATGCATAGTCCATTATGTGTCCATATTTGACAAATGACTTCTATATTTTTTGTCTATGCTAATGAATGAGCCAGGCTTTTATTCCTAATACTGGTCGTGGCATACAAGGTGCAACTTCACATTCTCTAGGTCAAAATTTTGCAAAAGTGTTCAATATAAACTTCCAGAATGAGAAAGGAGAGAAGGCTATGGTCTGGCAGAACTCTTGGGCCTTTAGCACTCGAACGGTACTTCCTATTTCTTATCTTCTCAAGCTGAACTACAGTCTCAGTACGTATTGTTGGATTAAAATCTCTTCATTTTAAATATATTTCCAAATATATTCAGATTGGGGTCATGGTGATGGTTCATGGGGATGATAAAGGCTTGGTTCTGCCACCTAAAGTTGCTTCTGCCCAAGTTATTGTTGTTCCTGTGCCATACAAGGATGCTGATAGTCGAGAAATTTTTCACGCCTGCACCAGTACTGTGAATACCTTGAAGAAAGCAGGCATTCGTGTTTTGGCAGATTTTAGGGACTACTCTCCTGGTTGGAAGTACTCACATTGGGAAATGAAAGGTGTTCCTCTAAGGATTGAAATTGGGCCAAAAGACTTGAGAAATGGTCAGGTCAGCAAGTTTTTACTTTTTCTGTAGTTGCTTTCATCTTCAAAAGTGTTTGTGTTTTATAAGGCTTTGTTCCAAGAATTTTTTTTTTTCTCTTTTTTCATTGTTATTTTGTGTGTATGTTTTGTGATCGATCAACATGAATAGTAACTAAATTTAATTGTAATCACAGGTACGTGTTGTTTGTCGTGACAACTCAGCAAAAATAGATGTACCTGTGGCAAACTTGGTTGAACAAGTAAATCAACTGCTAGCCACTATTCAACAAAGGCTATTTGAGGTGGCGAAACAAAAACGAGATGCTTGCACTCAGATTGTTACGACATGGGATGAATTTATTGAAGCACTTGGCCAAAGGAAATTGATCTTAGCTCCTTGGTGTGATGAGAAGGTACATGTCCCTTGCATGTTATGCAGCTCTGTTTATGAAGTCTTGTACTCTTATAGTCTAATCTGATCTTGCAGCTTCATGTGGGTTTTCATTTAACCGTTGTATTCCTATGCCTTCCTAGATTAAGGATGTTTGTTTCCCTTTTAATTCCATTTTTGTTTCTTTTACTACGATTTCGATGTCATGGACGAGTAATGCTGGTTTCTGTCATGAGTTAGTTATTGTGCTCAGTTGACTTCTGTTGCCTCTATATATTACTTTGTAAATATGTAGTTGTGAAATATATGTTCCCTGTGCTCTGAGTTTATAGTTTTAGTTTTTTGTTCAAAGTTGGTAAAATAGAGTGCATTTCTTCAAACTTTTTATCTGGGGGTTAATATATTCTATAGCCATTTTTTTTCTAAAAGAGACTCAGTGTCCTGACTCCAGGAAGTGGAGAAGGTGGTGAAAGCAAGGACTAGGAATGAGATGGGAGCATGTAAAACTCTCTGTTCGCCATTTGAACAGCCAAAACTTCCTGAAGGTACTCTGTCCATCTTTCAATTTCAGCATCGTTTATTTGTTTTGTTCCCTAGAGACACTCCAGATAGCAATAGTCTGTAATGTTTAACCCCTAGAACCTGGTTCTACCAGGCATGTTGCTAAAATTCCCTGCTCCCCTGATTCAACATATATTCAAACAACAGTCGGCTCTATTTTGACCTTGTCATTTATGCCATGGACCCCTGGATCAAACTAAATAGTTTACATGGTTTAATCATATTGTTTAGAGAACTAGTTGAACCAATGAAATGAAGTGTGCAACTCAGTCAGTGAAATCTTATCCTGTATTGTAGGTACATTGTGCTTTGCTTCCGGCAAGATTGCAAAGAAATGGACATACTGGGGCCGGAGATGCTAAAACCTTTAGAAGCATGCTACAACTGCAGCATCACTAGAAATTTGGTGTTCTTTTCCCCCTTTTACATGACCTGTCATCAAAAATGGGTTTCTAGCAATATATGATAGCATTTTCTTCTTCTTCTTTTTAAATAAAAGTTGTAAACAACTATGTTATGCTTGCCCTCTTACTGAAGCTACTTTGTATGCAACAAGTGGCTGACGCTATTTGGGAATTTCAGTCTTAAGTAATTAGAAGGTATTTGAAAGAAGTGGAGTAATTAAACTCTTAACCTCTTAATTAATTTCACCATAATTACGATTAAAATTCTTTCAGTTTAAAGGCAAGCTCAAATTTGTGATGTAAAACTGATAATGAGAGAGAGAAAAAGAAAGAGCTTCTAATGGGTGGTAACATGTAAGTAATGCGATTGTATACATAAAAACTAATCACATACAGAGAGAGAGAGGTAGACACAAAAATATCAGTGAGATATTTTCTTTGGGCGGAGATATTTAGAGGAGAAAAACCATCAGCTTTGGTCTTTTATACCTTTTTACACTAATTATAATATATATATATATATATATATAAAACCATCAGCTTTGGCCTTTCAAACCTTTTTACACTAATTACAATATATATATATATATATATAATTAATTAATTAATTTTCCTCCTTTTAATTTCTTAAATATCTTCCCTTTTTTTTTTTTCTTAAATACAAAAATATATTTAAAAATGAAAAGCGTTGGACAACGCCAGCACGTCGCATATACGAGAAGTCCCTTTACTAATTACTAAAGCAGAAACACAGTCAATCATTGTGACAAACATTTGTCCGGCAATGTCGTCGTCGCCCACCTCCAGCACCTTTACTTCCGGCGACGGCGACGCCTTCGACCACCTTGACACCCCCACCCTCGACGCCCAATCGTCCACCCTCCTCCACTCCATCTCCGAGCACGGAGGCTACGCCTACGTCCGCATGGCCACTCTCGCCGCCGCTGGCGACTTCCGAGCCGCTGAGGCGGCTCGTGAGATGGCGTGGGAGCAGCTTCACTCCGGGCCCTGGCACTCGGTCTTGCCCGTCTGGCGAGACGCCTACTCAATGGCGTGCCTCCAAGTGGCGAATCTCCATTTCGCCGGCAGTGACTACAGGGAGGCACTTAGGGTTTTGGATATGGGCCTTATAATGGGTGGTTCTCTCCTCAGGAAGGATTTGGACTCTGCGGTCGATAAGGTTTCTGCTAAGGCCAGGAGGGATGAGGTTGTTTCCAATTCAGATAGTCAACTAGTTCGTGGCGAGATCGACAAGGCGGAGGTGAGGTTCGTCCTTTCTAGTTTTGCTTTAACACCGTTTTGGTTCATTCGTCCTCTAATTATGAATTGTGATGGCAACGTTAAATTAAATTCTCAAGTTTTCTAATTTTAATTTTTTTCCCCTTTTTTGGGTATTTCTCAAATTTTTAACCCCTTTACTAATGGTTCATAAGGTAACTATCCGGAAATTGCATGCTTGTATTCGTGTTGAGTGGCCTAAGAAGAAGACTTTTAACAAGATGCAGGGTCATGCATTTTGGATCATATTTCCATCTTTTTGTTTCTAAATATTGCATGTTTCTAATAAACATTTAAAGAAAAGCAAACAACCATCAATAAGTATGATTTTCTTGCATAACTTGAAGACATGGAAGTTGTTTTGTACCTTATGAAGATACTAATAGAGATCAATTTTTTTCAAAAGATTATCCTTAAATTAACAATGTTTCTCATTTGTTCATCATTATTTGTTTGTTATGCCAAAACTTCTTGATAGCACTCCATGCATTATCTTATTTTACCTTGCATGTACTCTATTGAAATGGGTTATGGCTTTTTTTTTTCTGTACTTCCATGGAATAGCACTTTAACTTCTTGTGTTAAAATATTGCTAAAATACCATGCAGATGCTTCGAGTTTTGCCTGAAAGGTCCCTTTCCTGTAAGATGGTTGTGAAGAGGTCTGCTCTATCGTTGGAGGGATTTCTTCGTGAATATTTCTTATGCTGTTCCCCTGTCATAATAACCGACTGTATGGCTCACTGGCCAGCCAGATCAAAGTGGAATGACATGAATTATCTTAGAAGGATTGCTGGTGACCGTACCGTGCCAGTTGAGGTGATTAATCTTTCTGGTACTGCATTGAGATATTATAATTTACTCAGTTACTTTGGCTGCGGGTCTCTGATGTATTTTTAGTATTCTACCATGAAAAATGCATACTGATCTGAACTACCTGCAGTCAGTTTGATTCCCATGTATTGTGTGATCCAATATTATAATCTCTCGTTTTTCAGCTTTATTCTTTATAGCTGCTAGCCTTCCATTTTTGCCTTTTTCTGTTGGGTTGAAAGTTTTCTGTCTGCACAAGTTATCAAATTTCGATTGATATTGTTATTAATTAACTGAAAATTGGTAAAGTTAAAATGCTTTACAGGTTGGGAAGAACTATTTATGCTCTGAGTGGAAGCAGGAGCTTATCACGTTTTCCCAGTTTCTTGAGAGGATTCAGGCCACTGACTCTTCTGCTGTTCCAACATATCTTGCTCAGCATCCCCTGTTTGATCAGGTTTGCACAACCTTTTATATTGCTACCATGTCTTGGTGGTATGATGCTTTATCTCATTTTCAGGATGACCGTTCCTGTTTCTCATAATTGATAGCTTATCTAAATATCAGATAAATGAGCTACGGAAGGACATATGTGTTCCTGACTATTGTTTTGCTGGTGGTGGGGAGTTGAGGCCTCTAAATGCTTGGTTTGGTCCAGCAGGGACAGTGACTCCGTTACACCATGATCCACACCACAATATACTTGCTCAGGTAGTTCAGAATTAATCGTCCCCCTCTTCCTCCACCAGCATAAAAGGATAAAAGAACCATGTGCATCGTAGAACATATTTTTGTTTCTATATTTTAGCTTTATAATCCAATCAACATGAATGTTTTTAATTTTGATGAACCTAAAGGCAACCTCATAGTCGGATTCAAGAAACCATTATTGTCATTTACTAATTTTTTCATCCACCCCTCATTGTTCAGGTTGTTGGCAAAAAGTATATTAGGCTTTACCCTGCTTCATATTCAGAGGAACTTTACCCATACAGTGAAACCATGCTTTGCAATTCAAGCCAGGTAACCGCATGATACCTGCTAGAATAGAAGAACTATCCATGCAAACTTTATTTTTCTTTGATTCCTAATTATGTTATGTTTGCTTATGGTAATCTGTCAATTAGTACTTCTGTTGGTCCTCTAAGTTGTAAAGTGTCCTCCATCTTGCCTAAATATTTATTTTTCAATTCTAACAAGTTATTTTCTGTGCTATGCATGTCTCTTCGTTTTTTCATTCAGGCAAGCCAAGTATAGATTTTATAAGGCTTATACTCTGTCAAAAGTTCTACCGTTTACATGGACTGAATATCTTTTGTTTTGAAGGTTGATCTAGATAAGATAGACAAGAGAGAGTTTCCAAAGGTGCAAGACTTAGAATTCGTAGACTGCATTTTGGAGGAAGGAGAAATGCTTTATATCCCACCAAAATGGTGGCATTATGTGCGATCTCTTACAACAAGTTTATCGGTTAGCTTTTGGTGGAATGTCTCTGAAGGTTCAACTGTTTCTTGATCTTTCATGGCTCTCAATACAGGATCAGTCCGGCCCAACTTTATATGTGGCCTTAGGTGGGGGGAAAAAAAATGACTTTTGATTAAATATATTTTATTATAAATATAATGTTAATTGATGTATGTTCGCTTGCAATATATCTCTTTACAATATATTCCTTTTTTTTTCTTTCTTTTTTTGTTTTGCTTGGAAAAAGTAAGGAGGTTTGACGGCCTTAGGTGAGGGGGAAAAAAAAGACTTTTGATTAAATAGTATTTTATTATAAATATAATATTAATTGATGTATGTTCACTTGCAATATATTCCCTTTTTTTTTTTTTCCCTTCCTTTTCTGCTTTTCTTTGAAAAGCAAGGAGGTTTGACGGCCTTAGGTGACAAAAAAAAAGACTTTTGATTAAATAGTATTTTATTATAAATATTAATTGATGTGTATGTTCACTTGCAATATATTCCTTCTTTTTTTATTTTATTTTTTCTGCTTTGAAAAGTAAGTAAGGAGGTTCGACTTGAATATGTCTATGCACTGTTTCATACTCTTTTTCAAACAACTGTCGATCATAATCAATTTTTATTTTTTCATGAAAAGGTGTCAAAAATTGCTTCTTTTTTCTTTTTTTCTTTTTTTTCTTCTTTTTTTGTTTTTTGGTGATAGTGTACATTTCCATAAACACGAAAAAAGTAATGTTTGAATATTATTTTCAATTAAAAATTTTTTCTATATAAAATGTTTATTTCAATCCAAATATAATTGCTTTTTTACATTTCCATAGATACAAATAAAGAACGTGATATTTGAAAATTATTTTCCATTAAAAATGTTTGTTACATTTCAAATAAAGTGATGTTTATTGAAAATTCTTTTCTACTAGATCAAGTAATTTATTTTTTTATGATTCTATTTCATTAACAAAATTTCATTATTGCCATTAGAATTTTTATCATTATTATTATTTTAGAATAATGACTTCATTGAAGTCCAAGCATTAATATCGATTAGCTTTGAATGTATGTTGAAAATTTGCCCCTCAATTTCGTATGTCTTAATAAAGTAATTTACCTTCCGTATAAGATGGGCTATACGTTACATTGGTTTGCTCAAACCCTTATACTTTGAATGGAGCATGATGAGAGTGGTATAAATTTAGGCAATATTTTGTGTGATAAGATGATGAAGAACGTATAAAAGTTCTCAGCCAAGGAAAAGCATTGAATTGCAAGAAATATGCCAATATCCAATTTAAAAAACTTTTGGCTTGATTTGTTCTCTGAATCACTTTTCTTTATTAAATGTAACAATTGGTCCAACCATTGGTTTCTTCTAGACGCCAATTACAGGTAAAGAATCATGATTCAAAGTTATTGATATTGTGGCAATTGATACTGTGGCAATTGGACCAACACCCTTCAAGAATCGCATTCCAATCACCGTTAGATACGCACCAGTGAATGCACAACAGGAAAAAAATGTCCAATTCTCCACTTTTCCACGTGCCTGCTTACTTTTTTTTTGTTTTTTTTTTTTTTTTCGAAAGTTGGTATCTCTTTTCTTCTAAAGTGACCGAAAGGAAATTAATGTGCCGAAAAAATTGAAAAAGCTTAGTCAGTCACCAATGGCTTTTGGAGTGGCAATTAATTAATTGTACATGTAGAAGTGAAACATGTTCTAGAAAAATGGTCATGAAATGCTAAAATTTGTTGCAACTAAACTAGAGACTTCGAAATTCGAATAGCAAATCTGAATCAAACAAGAAATACTCTTTTAACAGTGAAAATCCACAACAGAAGGAAAACAACTGATACAAGAAATATCGAAGCATTTCTTAAGCTCTTTGTTGTTGTCCTTGATTTACTTTTTTGCAGCATTGAAAAAAATCATCCATGGCTTTAATAGAAGACCCTTTAACAACATTATCATGTTTCATGGCATTCTTAATCATCACTCTCAATTCCCCAGCTTTCCTTCTCATTTCATTCCCTTTATCTGTATCATTCATCACCAACTCAATTTTAGCCTTTACATCTTCATGCCTAACCTCACAGCTCTTCCCTCTGGCCACCTCCACGCAAACACCAACCTCTTTTTCTAGCAGAATAACATTGAAAAATTGCTCGGCCGCCATTGGCCAACCAAGCAATGGTACCCCATGACTGAGAGCCTCTAGTGTTGAATTCCACCCACAATGACTCAAAAATGCTGAAACGGCTTTGTGGGACAAAATCTCCACCTGGGGTGCCCATTTATGGACCAGTAACCCTCTTCTTGAACTTCTCATCCGATCTTCAAATCCTTCAGGCAACCATTCGTCGGCTCTGAATTCTGAATTTATGTCAAACCCAATTGGTGGCCTAATTACCCAAATGAAGTTCTTGCCGCTAGCTTCCAAAGCCATAGCCAATTGCATCATCTGTGAGAGTGATATGGTATTCATAGACCCAAAACACACATATACGACTGAATTTGGAGGCTTTGTATTGAGCCAATCTTGGCAAAGCTCTGCTTTCTCTGAAGAATTTGCTCTGCTTTCCGATGTTAAAAGAACCGGTCCGATTGGCCAAACCGGTCGACCAAGTTTACGCCTGAAATACTGCATTCCAAGCTGGTCAAATTCTTCAAGAGAGTTGAACAAAACCCCATCAGAATCCACCCAAGCTGAGAGATTTTCCTTCTGGAAAATCCCCCAAGGATCTTCTACATGATCAGCCTCAAGAATGTTCTTTGGCAACTGTGAAACATGAATCTTGGAAGCTTGTTCAAAATCTGGCAAGGAAAAGTCCAGCGAGTCAGCCTTCCTGTGAGGAAGATTCAACCAGAGAGAGTAATAACAAGCTAATCCAAAACCGCCAGCCCCACTGAAGATTGCATGAAACAAACCCAGCTCTTTAGCAACGCCCACAGTCCAGCCAAAAAAGATATCTGCAATTACACAGATCGGCTTATGGCCATGGTGATCATGAATGAGATCTTGAAGGAGTTTTTTGAAAGGAGCTCTGAGAGAAGTGGAAGCCTGGAGAAGATGGATAACGTGGTGATAGGGAAGAACATCGGTGTTTTCAGCGTTCGGAGGGAGACCATGGTGGGAGGTAGAGAAGGGAATTTCAAGGAGACGAATGGAAGAGTTTTTAGGGAGAGAAGATCTGAGCTTGTTGATGTTGAATGGGGTGTTCACAAAGGTTATTGAGTAACCCTTTTGGCGTTCTATGTGGAGGGCTAAGGCTAGGAATGGGATTATATGTCCTTGTGCCATGAATGGGAGCATCACTACGTTTTCTTTTCTCTCTGCCATTTTTTTTTTTTTCTTTTCTTTTCTTTTCTTTTCTTTCTGTTTGTTGAACGAGAGGAAGACGATGGACCAAACAACTCAAGCGAAGTCAATACAATTCACCCCCTCCCCCCACACCAAAAAAAAAATAAAAAATAAAAAATAAAAAAAAAAGATGTGGTCAATATGGTTTGATTATTTTTACAAGGGACAAACTTCGTTGAACAAACAGAAATTGAAAAAATTAATAATAATATATATATCTCAAAAAGTTAATGTACAGGACCCATCTGACAGGATGTACAAGCAAAAAGTAAGAAACCGACAACTAATATAGAATAGACATAAAAATAAAAAAAATATAAATAAAATAAAATAATAAAACATCAACTTCAATTACGTTAGTTGAATATTTCTAACAAATTCTAAAATTCTAAAGTATCCGTTATCCAATACAAATATTACATTTCTAAATATAACCTAAAATTTCTTACAGAGTTGGTTACAAACGCAGCAGTCACCGCAATAGACTGGATGAGTCAAAACCTATTAATATATAAAAACACTTTTCAATTAATCCCTAAAAAAAAGAAGTAAATTTGTATCAAATTTGAACAAGTAAGTATTACGATAATGTAGAATATAATAAAAACAAAAATTATGGAAAGGTAAATATCCATATATATGGATTCAATCTATATCAATAATATTAAAACTATTAATTTATTTATTAAATAATATGATAATATTTAATTAATATATTTATTAATTAAAAATTTTATTTTTTAATATTTAAATTATATAAATATTTTAATATAATATTATTTGGTAAACAGATTTAATATATATTACTAAATCTATGTTTACCATCTATATTTACCATTCAGCCAACAGGCTTATTACAAAAAATAAAAAAATAATAGTACAATGATCACAATATTTTGAATTTAGAAAGCATTTTCTTTAATTAATTAGTTTCCAATATTTCTTTAATGTTATTGTATATAAGTTTTGAAGAATCAAAAATGGCTTTTAAAATTAAAAATTACAATTAAAAATGTTATTAAAATATTATTTGATAAATAAATTTAATATATATTACTAAATCTATGTTTACCATCTATATTTATCATTCAGCCAACAGGCTTACTATAAAAAATAAAAAAATAAAAAATAAAAAAAATAGTATAATGACCACAATATTTTGAATTTAGAAAGCGTTTTCTTTAATTAATTAGTTTCCAATATTTCTTTAATGTTATTGTATATAAGTTTCGAAGAATCCAAAATGGCTTTTAAAATTAAAAATTACAATTAAAAATGTTTTTTTTTTAATTTTTAAAACATGTCATCATGCCATCATAAAAAATAAATAAAAAAATAAAAAAAACCAAAATTAGCATGGAATAATGTCCTCAATGAGCATTTCTAAAACAAGAAGAAAAAGAAGTAAAACTATAAACAAAAGTTGTGCCAGACAAAATTTTAAAATTTTGATGTGAGGTTTTATGTTATGTCATGGTCTCATGGATATAAGAAAACCTTTTATAAATTGGTGGTATTAGATCATATTACTCCAAATAGTTAAATACTCTGTTAAAACTATAACATATATGAAGAATATTACTTAAAATGATCACCAATTATTAAGAATAGAGTCTCCACGAAGCATTTCTGAAACAAGAAGAAAAAGAAAAAGAGGTAAAATTATAAACAAAAGCTATGCTGGACATGATTTTGGAGTTTCGATATTAGGATTTATGTCATGTCATGGTCTCATGGAAATGTGTGCAAACATTGTTCACCACAAGAAAATCTTTTATGAATAGGTGGTACTAAATCAAATGCCACTGCGAGCAAGGAATTAAATGCCATCTGTTAAAAAAATTTAACATTTTTTTTTTTTGGCTGAAACTAAGAAAAAAAAAAAGGAAAAAAAAAAATCTAAGATTCAAAAGGAGAAGAAGATGAAGACAAAAGGCATTTTAGTAAATTAAGATTAAATGGGAATATATAAAACTAAAAGTAAATGTTATGGCAATTTTGTAAAAAATAAATAGTGGCATGGTTAATAGTTGGCATTTAATTACTTAAGAGTGCTACCTACTACCGGTGAAGATTTTTTTTGTTCGCCACCCTTCAAACTTATTTAATGAAAAGTTTGTTGTTATATTGGGATTTAATAATAATGCCTAACAAAAGAATGGATCTTCGTACTGTAGGTTTGGTCAGGAGGCGGTTGTAGTATTAAAAATATATTTTTAGATTTAAAATTTAATATTTAACTTCGATAAAAAAATTTAAAAAAAAAAAAAACGGCATTTATGGCAAGTTTCCATTTTTTGGAAACAGCAAAAACGTGTTGCCCGATTTTAATTATATATTAGGTTCTTTTTTTTTTTTTTTGAAAAAAGGTTATATATAATCTTGACAGCCCTTTGGGCGTGTTTGTTACGTCGGATTGGGCAGGTCAGGACAGGACCCAGTCCCAGTCCGATATTTGGAAAGTGAAAATGGGAGGGGGACAGGTTTGTCCCATAGATCATTTTATCCCAAATGAGGGGGATAAATCTGACCCATCTGGAGACTGGGTCACTTTTGTCCCACCGAGCTCTCTTCAAAGCATCTCTGGCCGCCCCCTTCGAAGCATCGTCGATCTTGCATCACCATCCCCTTCGAAGCATCTGGCCGGTGAGCATGTCTTCTTCTTCTGTTTCGGCAATCTTCCATGATCATCATCTTGTTATTTTTCTTTGTTTTTTACCTTAATTTTTAGCTAAAAATTATGAAATATTTTTGGGAAATGTCATTTGTTGATCTGCGAAATAAGCTTCGATCTATTTATGTTAGGGCTTGATTTGATATTCAGGAGGAAGAAGCTTGATTTTGGAGGCAAACTACCCTTCGAAGCATTTCTGGCCGGTGAGTTTATCTTCTGCTGCATCCTTCCTCTGTTTCATCGATCTGCCATCATCACCTGGTAAATATATTAGTTGCTTAGTTCGAAACACTAGCTAGTTTCTTAAAAAGAAACTTTATTGCTCCCTATCTGATGTGCTGAGTCTAGTGCAAAGTAAACTGTACAGCTTAATTTCATGTTACCGATTTGCATTCTCAATTTGCTATAACTGCAATACAGAGGCATCCAATTGGTTCAAGGATGGTTTCTATAAACCAGAAATAAAAAATTAAGTGAATTATTGTAATCTACTTTTGGTGCACGTGTGAGGCTTCAAAATTTTTGGATTTGTGCATGTTACAATTATCTTTTAATCAACTCTGCTTCAATCATATCTTGTTGATATGCCTCTTACTAGCAGTCTTTGAAACTTCGGAATAACAAAGGCAGTGCAGAAGTAGAATTCTTAGAGAGAGAGAGAGAGAGAGAGGGTGGGGGGCACATCACTTTGCTATTCAAAGCGTGGAAACTTATTTCCGTTGTCATTTTGCATAATGTATAACCTGTTCATTTTCTGCATAAAAACCCCATAATGCATATTGCCACACAAAGCGCGCAAACTAGTCTTTACTGCCAATTTGCATAATGCATATCCTGTTCTTTTGTGCATCAAAATCCCATTTCTGGATTTTGCAACTGACCTTTACAGTCATAATGTCATTTAGCAGTATAAAAGTAACAATACTAATTGCACATCTATGCTTTAGAATACCCACCATCATACGATCACTGTCATCTTATCCCCAATGTGAAACTTACGTTTAATGACAGAAATACCAGTTTTTGAAAACTTAAAAAAAAAAAAAATTTGGTGCAAAAATTTTGAATCTGCAAAGGAAAAAGATAAGTGCTAATGATCACTGGGAAAATGAGGCAGAAGGAATAAAGGTTGTCTCTTATGGTGTCTCGTTTACAGTCCAAAAACCTCCATAAATCTAGATATGAGAAATAAGTTTTTTGCTTTGTCATAGGCATTTTGTTCAATTTACATCGATATTGCTGGTCTTAGTCTCTTGTTAATCTGCTGCAAAAGTTCAAAAAGAAAACTTAAAAATGATTATAAAAATGCACTTTTTTTTTTTTTGTATTGAAAGATTTATGTGTATTCTGATGCAAACAATGGTTGATCCTTTGTGGTACATATGCGAATTCTGACTGGAAGTATTTGAGTAAGTTCCTCTGAAAAATTTATTGGTTTCCTTTCTTTATAGAAAAACGATGCATCACTTTCTCTTATGCCTGACATGTCTCACATGTGACCTAACTTGTCTGGACCGTATATGAAGTATAAACTATTATATTACAGTATCTTGGAGTTCTTTTTCCAGCTGAAACTGTTTCTTCATGATTAATAGGTGTTATAATTTGCTATCTTAATATATTATATCTTCTTCTATTTGTTTTTCCTGCAAATAGGTCAATACAAAGGTTAGATTCAAAGAAGAACTGCCTCCGCTTGAAGAAGAGGTGGGGCCGAATGAAGAGTATGCAGACTCAGCCGCTGGCTTTGATGGGTCTTCCAATACTTCAGGCAGTTTATATGCTGAGAAACATGATACATCCAGCAGCCATGAAATTGAGAGTCTTAAGAGTACAACCTCTGGTGATTTAGTTGGACTTTCCCTTAGTCAAAGCTCTCCACCAGAAAAACAAGACCCCTCTGATCATCGATTTTTACCTCAGGGGACAGCTGAATAGGCTCATTGGGGTTCTGATTATTCTGCAGACAATGACTTGGCAAATGCATATGAGGAGAATGGTAGACTTAGAGGAAGCTTGGAAGCAGCAGAATCATCTATTGTTGAGCTTAAATTGGAGGTGAGCTCGTTACAGAATCATGCTGATGAAATAGGCGTTGAAGCAAAAAAAGTTTCCCAGCTACTTGCTGAAGAAATTGCTTCAGGAGAAAAATTAGCAAAAGAAGTTTCTGTACTAAGATCAGAATGCTTGAAGTTTAAAGATGATCTACAGCAGCTAAAAATTTCCAAATTAAGCACTCCGTTTGCAATCAGAGAAACTATCAAGATATATATACTGATGTCATACTTGTTAAAAGTGCAACTACATGTGACATTTATTTATATATTTATATATCTATATGTATGAATTGAAGATGGATATTTTTATGCTATTAACAAGTTCTTAATTAAATATTATGTCAATTTTTTTTATTTGTATTTAATTGTTATTCATGATTAGTAATTTTATTTTAATTGGTTTTGAAAACAATATTTTAAGTAGTTTATGGATGTTAAAAAAAAATTACAAATGTGTTATAAATATCATTAAATTGTTTTTATTATTAATTAATTGAACATATAAATATCTATACAAAACATATTAAATATAAGTAATAATAAAACTTTAATTAAATATAATATTTAATTTTTTTGTAAATATAAATATAATTTTAAATCTTTTCATATATAACAAAATAAATACTATAATTATAAAATAATCTAATCCAGTCCGATCCTGCACAAATATGGAACAACTAGTCCAACATTCAGTCCAGAACTATACCAAATACAGTACTGCACTATTCGATCCTGTCCGATCCGAACCTATCCTATCCGATCCTGTCCGATCCGGATCTATCCTGCGAACCAAACGCCCCCTTTAAGTATAGAAAGCGAACACATTACAAATAACTCATTAATTTTCTTTTTTCTTTTTGTGAATAACTCATAAATTTGTTTATATAAATATTTGTATGGTAGATTAATTACCTTTTTTTTTTTTTTTCTCTTCACTTTTTGCCCCTTTTGGATGAGACACAGCCTCGCATCAGAGTGCCACTATGCATTAAATATGTTGGGTCAGCTAATTTGGGCCTGTCGGAAATAAAAAAGAAACGGATTGGGCCAAGACCCTATCGGCGTGAAAAAAGTTACGGATTGGGTTGGTTAACCAAAATGGTTTTTTCAAAAATTAGCCATCCCATAAATCATTTTTTGAAGAATAGAAAAAAAAAATAGCAATTTTGGGACAAAAATATCTTTTATCAAATTGAAAATTATACAATATATTTTTTCTTACACTTTATTTCTTCCTCTACACATTCGTTCATATTTTGTGCAAGATATTCTCTAACAGGCCATAAACACTTTTTGCATCTCATCTACTCTCACTCTCTTTTTTTTATATTTTCTCATTTATGAAATTAAACTAAGGTAAAAATTCTCTTTTTTATTATTAGATGAAATAAAGGAAATACGGGTATGTATTTTTTTTCTTTTTTCTTGTATTTTTTGTTAGTTTTGTATTTTTAAGATTTTTATTTAATATGGGTATGTAAGAAATTAATTTATGAGCTGTTATATGTGAGTTTAAAGATGCTTATGTGACATATGGTTTGAAAATGGGAGAAAATTTATATAAAACTGAAAAATTGCGAAACACAGTAAAAATGGAGGAAATTTGGCAAAAAATATGAACTTCCATCATTTTCCTCCAGTTTGTCAGTTTTTGCAAGTTTTCCACTAATTTTTCGTCAGTTTTCGGCCAATAGGAAAATGCTATATTTGGCCAAAAAAAAAACAGAATCGACTTTTTTAATACAGTTAATATATTTGTTTAGTATTATTCAAATTTTTATATATTTATTGATTTAGTTTAACGTTATTCATTTAATTTTGTAATAAAATGGAAGATGATAATATTGTAATTGCGATTTTATACAATGGAACATTGGTACAAAATGATGGTGGTAATTAGGAATATCGAAATGGTAAAAATATAATAGTATCCGTCGGTAGGAGATGCACAAAATCAGAGTTAGAGAATGAGATTTTCAATTCTATTAAGATAGATCGAAATAAATATTTGCTAAAGCTAAAATGGATATATGGACGATGTACAGAATAGTTAGATCCTACAAAAATACGATGTGATAGGGATGTGAAATGCTTTCTTCAAGAAGTAAGGAATGGAGGGATGACAATGATGCGGCCTCCATTGTATGTTGAGGTGATTTTGAAAGTTGAACATGTATCTAGAAATGTTCATCAAACAGCCTTTGCTTCGGATAGTGGGAGTAATCTTCATTCTGTTACTTGTCCTCTAATTAGCGTTCGTCTACCACAAGTTTTCGGTACTGAACATATTCAGGCTACATTTCAGAAAATTATGGTTCACGAAACTTAGTTTAGAGATCAAGTTGATGTTCGTGGGGCCTGGATATCATTTAACATCCACAAAGGAGTTGATTTTGGAGGTGACTATGCTGAACGATTTCCTAACGATGAGGAGTATGAGCAGTTGCATAATATTGATAATTATGAGAATTACAATCCAACAGGGGATGATGTTGATCATAATGATGTAGATTTTGATCATGAGTTGCCAGACAATGATAATGATATGCATCCTGAAATGAACAATGAAGGAGTTGATGATGTTAGGATTCATCGTGCTACAAGTGACCACATATCATCGAGCAATAGAAGTGGTTCTATGGCTATATTTTTGTCAAAGTTCACTGGCTGTGAGAGCATAGTATTGGACAATTATTTCGCAATAAACGTAACTTACAGAATAAACTGAGCATCTATTGCATGCGTGAAAATAAGGAGTTCAAGATGACATGGTCAACTACACATCAATATGAGGTTGTATGCTTGAAAAATACTTGTAAATGGCGACTACATGCAACCACATTTAAAAATGGAGAAATATTTGTTGTGAGAATTTTTGATAATGTATACAGTTGCTTGTTAGATTTCGTGCATCGAGAACATAAGCAAGCCAGTAGCCAGGTTATCTTGCAATATATCAAATCTAAATATGAAGATATTGCACGTGTTTACAAACACAAAGAAATTCAACATGATTTTTTGTAGAAATATGAGGTGAATATAAGCTACAACAAAGCATGGAGAGGTAAAGAGTATGCACTTAACAGTGTTAGGGGATCTCCAAATGAGAATTTTGCTAAGTTGCCTACCTACTGTTATGAGATAGTGTCGAAAAATCCTCTTGGGACTCTCACATGTATCAAAACAGATGATAATAACAATTTTGTATATTTCTTTATGGCGATTGGAGCAAGCATTAGGGGATTTATATCCAACATAAGACCCATGTTGGCTATTGATGCGACTACATTGAAAGAGAAATACAAAAGATACATGTATATTGCATCGGGCATGGATGGCAATAAGCAAATATATCATTTGGCTTTCGGCATTGGAGATGGAGAGAACGAGCAAGCATATACATGGTTTTTCCAAAACCTCGAGGATGCCATTGGAGATTTCTCAGATTTGGTGTTTGTGAGCGATAGATACCCCGCTATTGAAAAGACATTATGCAAAATTTTTCCCAATGCATACCATGCGCTGTGCACGTACCATATAAGCAAAAATATTAAAGCAAATGGACATGCGAAAGATGAAACATTAATATAATGTTTCATGCTCGCAGCTAGTGCATATTTGGTTGAAAATTTTGAGTTTTATATGAGGCAAATTGAGGAAAAAAACAATAGGGCTGCCCAGTACATTCGATCATGTGACCCTATAAGGTGGGCAAGTTCTCTTTCTCCATGTAGAAGGTACACTATCATGACCACCAATATTGCAAAAAGCTTGAATGGTATTTTGCTAGATGCTAGAGAAATGCCAATAGTCGCATTAATTAAACACATAGGGGATTTACTACAAAGGTGGTTTTATGACCGACATACTGCATGTGCAAAATTGATGAAGTCTGTAACTGATCATATGGAAGAGCAACTCAAACTCTGAAATTTAAAGTCTATTGGACTACGTGTAAAGACCGTTAATATGCATGAATTTCTTGTGGAAGGTGGGAGTTTGAGGGGTACAGTTAATCTCCAATAAAAAACATGCTCATACAAAGTCTTCGATCTTAATCAATATCCTTGTGATCGTTGTATTGCCGCTTGCAGAGAATGCAAAATTGCTCCTTATGTCATGTGCTCTCATTACTACACCGCGGATGCATATCGTGCAGCTTATGCTGAGTCCATTTACCCTATGTTAGTTGAAAAACAGTGGCATGCTCCGGATGATATGGCAAGTCATATTATTCTTCCACCGAGATGGACACATAGGCAAGTCGGTAGACCGAGGATGTAACGCATACCATCCGAAAGTGAAGATGTTATTGGACGTACATGTAACCGATGTGGTGGTGTTGGACATTATAGGCAGAGATGTACAAATCCATTGTCTTATGCTTCGAATTAGGAAGTTTTAATTTAGTGTTATGGTTTAATATGTTTTGATAATTATTTTTATATCTTAGATATCATATTTTCTACTCGATGGTGGAAGATTTATTAGCAATTTTTTTTTTTTTTAGAATTTAATCCCAAATGAAAAGAGGCTTTCTGGAGTTGATTTTAAATCTTTAATTTACATCTTATTTAATGAAATGTCCAAATGATTTTGAAAAGAAAAACAAATATATATAATTTTTTCTTTTCTTTAAAATGGTTATTGATTTTAAATGTCAATACATTTTTTGTTAAATCCATCCTCATCTTATATAATATTTGTCTCCACTCTCAATATTTTCACCTCACTATTAACTTAAATAATCTATTAGAAATTGATTTTTCAAGTAGAGAAAATTAGTTTCCAATAGGAGTAAATATTATTTAACAATTTCCGTTTGGAGGAAATTTTTTCTAACAGGAGGAAAACGATTTCCGTCTAGCGGAAAATTATCCAGAAGCTTCAGTTGACCTCCATATGGGATTTCCAAGTAGAGGAAAATATTTCCGCTTGGAGGAAAAATTTACAGAAGCTGCAATTAAACTAGATGTAAGAGGTTTGTGTATAATGGAATTCTAATAAATAAACATGGCACATTTTCTATAAGGTAAATTAGTGATCCTTACATCAAAACACATCATTATCTTCGTTAAATGAACATTATAAGCCATTATTGTCTTTACATTTAAAAGACTAATATAATAAAAAAGATGTATCTATAAACATGAAAAAAGTAAAGAAAATAAATTATTAGTTACCCAAAATCACAATAGCCAAATATAGGACACTGCCTTTAAAACTTCTTTACTTATCCAAAATCCTCCATCTATCATCTCGAAACTAGGATCAAAAACCCATCATTATCTTTATATTCAAAAGGCTAATGGAAGAAAAAATATGCATGTATGAACATGATGAAGTAACAAAAACAAAGCAATAAAAACTCGCATTCCAATTTCCTTTTCTCTTTTTCAGCTTTTCGTTTATCTTTCTCTAGTTGTTTGATTAGCAATTTTTCTTCCCTTTTTGTTTCTTTTTTAGCTCTATTAACATAGAAAGAAAATTCAATATAAGAAAATGAGAATAAAAATAAAAAAGAACAAAATCACCACAACTAAAAAAGTTACTACAAATACATACAAGTATGTACGATTCTTCTGCAGCTGGCCATTAACCAATAAACGAATATTTGACCCACATAATACTTTACCAAGCTTTTCTGATGCCGTTATGAGGTCATATTTGTAATTTTGATCACTCTCCAACTTTTCTAATGCCATTATCATTTTTAAAACAAACTAGAAACATTAGTGATCTAGTTTAGAAATAAAAACCAAATAAACTATTAGAGATAAAAGCACATAAGTGAAAAAAGTACACAATAAATCTTGTTCATTGTAATCACGGCACAACATTGAATAGAAACATTAAGACAAAAGACATGATTACCAAAACAAGATATAGAACTGATTTATTTGATAAATAGATACAATGAAAAAACCATGCAAAATAACTGTATATTTTTAGCAAATTTTCATTTAGGCAGTAGTTTAGACGAGAGAAATGAGCAACAATTGACAAAAGATAAACTAGAGTCAATCTGCTTTATGGGGAATTGACAACTATTTTTACTATTTCCAATTAGAGCATATGTTGGTTAGACAATGCCACCAATTTTTTACAGCTAATTATCTCATGATATAAAAAGTATAATAGACAACGAGAACCATCTATATAGCATAGGAAGTAAACTTACCAGAAACAACTATAATCCTCCCATGGATTTTTTTTGACAAGTGTGCCTAATACTATTCAATATTTCACATGCAGATTCTAGCATCAGCTTTGGTTGATCAACCTAACAAAAGCACTTTTTACAAGCATAGAATTTGATGTGCTTGTCTATCGCTCTATTATGTAACTTTATTCTTTTATTTTATTTCTGTAAAATTTTAATACACTAATTTAATAAAATATATGATAAAATTTTAATACACTAATTTAATAAAATATATGATTCCAAATTATAAATATCTCAACATACATTCATTAATTAATTGAACCAAATTAAGCAAAATGAGCGAATCTGCGGTTAGTCTAAATCCATCTATTTTATTCATATGCTTCTAAATGTATTTCCCTTATTTTTTTATTTTTTTTTGCTATCACCATTTATCAACTTTACATCCAAAGTGTACAGAATAAAGCTGAAGAAAAAATCATAATCCCTAAGCTTGAAGAGAAACACACTCCCAAATCACAAACAATCATCAATCTAATCCAACTTTAATCATAGAAATTCACAACCCAAATCACCAATGTTAGTAGCTAATAACAAATTGAATCAAATTAAGCAAAATGGCTCAACCCATAGTGAAGTTATATTATTATTATTTTTTTTTTCATATGCTTCAAAATGTATTCCCCTGTTTTTTTTTTTTCCTAATCACCATTTACCAATTTTACAACCAAAAAGTGTACAAAATATTGCTGAAAAAAATTATAATCCCCAAGCTTGAAGAAAATATACATCCTCAAAATCAATTAAACAATCTTCATTCCAATCAAACTTTAATCGCAGAAATTCAAAACCCCCAAAATAACAAATAAATATTAGCTGCAAGATAACAAATTGCATCACAAATAGAATCATTATATGTGAAATTCGTACAAAGAGGAGCAATAAAAAAGAAATTGACTGTTAAGAGATTACAGTAGAGATTGAAGTTAGAAAAAGCTTTTATGGGTCATAAACAATATTTGAATATTAGTTGGAAAAGAGAGATTCATCAATTTCAATCTTCACAACTTCATCGTCTTCATACTTATCTTTTCTAGGTGGAGATGGAGGAATCGGTAGCCTTGGTGGTCCTCTACCTTTCTTCTTGTTCCTCAGCCTCGCCTAAATTTAATCTCTCAACAAAAAGAATAATAAATTTAATCGGTAGCCTTGATGGCGAACGGGATGGTGTATTTCAAAAGGGAAAGTGAAAGGGAAAGCCCTAGCTGCGTTTCGATATGGAAAGAGAAAATAGACAAAAAAACCAAAAGCAAGAAAAGAAAAGAAGCTCCATCAAAAACGCCGGCGAACAGGATGGTGTTTTTCGAAAAGGAAAGTAAAAGGGAAAGTTCTAGCTGCGTTTCGATATGGAAAGAGAAAGTAGACAAAATAACCAAAAGCAAGAAAAGAAAAGAAGCTCCATCAAAAACGCCGGCGAATAGGATGGTGTTTTTCGAAAAGGAAAGTAAAAGGGAAAGTTCTAGCTGCATTTCAAAAGAGAAAGGGAAAGTAGAGAAAAAAAAAATGAAAAACAAGAAAAGAAAAGAAGTTGCGTTTTGATAGAGGAAAGAAACAAAAAAAAATAAGAAAAGAAAAAAACATAATGAAGGGTATTCTGGTCCGAATATGTTAAAAGTTGGCTAGTTTTTTATAAAAAAAATTTTTTTGCTATTTTTCAATTTTTGATTTGTACGGTCTCTATTTTTCAAAAAAAACACTAACCAAAACCTATTATGTATACATGTCCGCTTTTGTTTATTAAAATGATTCTAATTAAGATGGAATACTAATTAGGGTTTGAGTGTATTGTCTCACTGTTATTAGCAGAATTAGTTCAGACTTTTTTGCTTCAGAAAAATATGTAAATATCAACTTTTTTATTTTAATATAATATTAATTTAATTCAACGTAGCCAGGGATTTTTATGTTACTATATGATATTTGAAAAGTAATTTATACATAAAAAAAAGAAGAAATGTAAGTAGAATAATAAATATTTAAATAAAAAAAGAATAAAAATCATGAATAAATAATTATTATTGGAGGACAATCTAAAAATTTAACTACTTATTTTAAAAATATATTTTTTATTTAAAAAAAAAATCGTTGAAGATGCTTAAATATCAACTAAACATAAACAAACAATGGGTGAGGTTATTACCACTGCTTATTTTTTTCTCACCCAAGCTATTTTTTTCTTTTACCTATTACTCTCATTCACCTTTATTGTACAGGAATTACGATTTTTCAAAACCCAAAAATCTTTGTCCGAGTATGTTTCAAGGTGACAAGCTTTTGCCAAGGAAAACTGAAGGAAGATCTAATTAATACCTCCAGAACTAGGAACCCACAGATTTTTTTTATCACAGCAACTCTCAAATCTGCCAAAATAGCTCTCCAATGATAATTTTTCTTCATACCCAATGCGGAACTGACCTTTGTGCTACTTGAATTTCTAAGAAAAGATACAACGATCGTTCCGAAGTTGATAAAAAAAATATATATATATATATATCCTATTTATATTGTATGGTGATGGATTTGTACTTCTTCCACTTTAGAATGAGTAAGTTATGAAATTGTAAATACATGGTAAAGTTTTTCAACCCCAAATTTGAATACCCACCTTGGTTTTCATTCCAAGAATACTGCTTGATCTTTTTGAACAATGAATCAGAAGTCAACATAGCATGCTCATCCCCTGATTTATTCCTGATGAGACTTAGGAAAGAGTTTTTGAAAACTGGTTGGATATTCAATTTAAGAACCCTGTTAGTGAAGAACTCGAAGAAGATCATAGAAGGCAATTAATTATTCTTCTTCCAAATTTTTAAAAAAGAGGGTAATATAGGAACAAAAAGAAAAGGATTTTCGTTTTAGAGTGGATAAGCAAAAAAGTCCCGTTGTAATAACATTAAAAACTTGAAAGATATCACAATAACAATTGAACAGCCAACAACTTTAGTATGCACATTTAACATTGAGAGCCAAGAAAGTAGTTATAAGCTAGATAATTTCGGAGCGGCTGCCTAAATTAATTTGACCATTACTTGTAATATAATATATAAACTTTGCAAAATTTATCACAATATCTAGCCAAACGGCGAACACAAACTATAGTCTTCTTTTTTAATTAAAAAAAAAAAACTTGGAAATTCACTGCTCATCTTGATAAGTAATAGTCATATATAGTACACCATTTTGTATGGTACACATGAGATATTTAGGAGTGCATGCATCACGTACAATAGTCATGTGCGTTTAATTTGATTCATACAAACATAGACCCGCCTCATCATCATAATCATATCCTTCTGTTTCGCTGTTCCTCCTCACCCAGAACCTACGAAACAAACAGTTAATCAGGCAGAAGCAAAAATGTGTGAAAGAGATCAGAGGAAGAACATAGTAATGTTTCCATTCATGGCTCAAGGCCATACAATTCCATTCATAGCCTTAGCCCGCCACATACTGCAAAAAAAAAACACTACTACTACTACTACTACTTGTTGTAAATAATGTATGAATATATATATGTAGATACATGTGGAAATATTAATATAAAATAAATAAAATTACATAAAATAATTAAAATAATTAGAACCTGTATTTTCTTAATAGATCTGATTTCTAAAAGTCTAACCGAAGTCTGTGGTACCACAGTCTCTTTAAGACGATTTCTACCCCACCGGTGCAAATGTTTTCTGATGATCATCTCCCTGGATACAACGACTGTAAAAGTTTTTAGATTCAGTACCTCTGAAGTTTTTCTCGTCGAACTATCAGTGTACCTTTACTTTACCACTGTATCAAAATCACTATGACTTTCTCTCTGTTTTTCACGTAAAAGAACTCCAGAAATTTTTTTTCCTATGTTTTCTAAAACTAAAAAATACGTTGAAAAGAACATTGAAAGAACGTGTCCTCTTCCACCACTTATCCCAGAGTTTTTATTTCCTTAAAACTCTCAACCTCTACTTACAAAAAATATTTAAATTATTTATTAAAATAAAACACTATTTTTCCATCAACCGCAGGGTATAAAAAAAAATAAATAAAGGCCCAAAAGCCCATTTACAAATCATTCAAATTTTTGGCCCAAAATACAACAATCCCCCATATGAATGATTTAATTTCTAAAACAAACATGATTCTTGTGGTAAAGCTCTGCAGTTGGAACTTGCATAGGATAGGTTGATGTTACTCTTTGAACCTTCCCTTGTGAAACTATATCTTCTTTACTGACTTATGGTAGATGTGATATTTTTGAACCATTTCGTCTTTTATGTAAATGATAACATAGCCCACTCATGATTCCTTCCTGGTACACTTCAGTTCTCACTGTTGTGTTCATTTTGGCCCCGAAAACCTCCCTGGTTCTGCGAGAGTTTCTAAAGAATTGCCCCCTCAACAATTCTCCTTAGAAGTGACCACTCTTCTCTCTCACATAAGTGATTCTTATTTCCAATGTAATCAGTATGACTATGCATAAATTACCAAAACACACCTGTAGGAATCATTAAAAGTATACTTTATGCTTAACCTATTTCTATCACTGTTTCATCATAGGAATGGGCAGAGGATTAACCCCCACAATGATCCATACTAGTTTTTACAATTCTGTTGTCCCATTGAACTTAGATCTTCGATCTCCAGTTAACTAGGTTGGGTTTCCATCGTATTAACTTTATTCAAGGGCTTTAATCCCATTTCCTTCGATGACTTCTCAACTAATTCTCTATTTAACCCTTTGGTTAGCGGATCCGTAATGTTATCTTTTGACTTTACATAGTCTATTGAGATAACTCCAGTTGAGATTAACTGTCTGATGGATGTTTCTACGACGAATCTGTCTAGACTTTCCATTATATATAATATTCTGTGCCCTGCCAATCGCAGATTGACTATCACAATGTAAACTTATTGCTGGCACATGTTTAGGCCACCTAGGAATGTCCTCTAAGAATTGGCGTAGCCATTTTACCTCTTCACCACATTTATCTAATGCGATAAACTTAGATTCCATCGTGAATCGAGCTATCACAGTTTGTTTTAAGGACTTCCATGTTATAGCCACTAGTGGACATTGACTACTTAACATCTGATATCTAATTTGCATCACTGTATCCTTCTAATAAGGCAGGATATCTTGTATAGTGCAGACCATATTCAAGAGTATATCGCAAGTATCTTAGCACTCTGACGATCCCTTTCCAATGATCTTCATTTAGATTACTCGTGTATCTACTCAATCTACTTATAGCGTAGGTTAAGTCTGGTCTGGTGCAACTCATCAAGTACATTAGACTTCCAATCACCCTAGCGTATTCCACTTGAGATACAGTTTTCTCTTTATTTTTGGATAAGTGTAAACTCAAATCTATGGGTGTTATGGCTATACTAGTATCATTATTACTAAACTTAGCCAGTATTTTATCTACATAATGAGTTTGACTAAGAATGATTCCATTCGAAGTTCTCGTGATTTTCATCCCTAAAATCACATCAGCAAGCCCCATAACTTTCATATCAAATTTGGAATTTGACATGGATTTTGTAGTTTGGATTGTCGTCACTACCTACTATGAGTATGTCATCTACATATAAACATAGAATGACATATCCATTCTCTGTATCTTTTACATATATACATTTGTCACATTCATTTATTTTAAATCCATCTTTTAGCATGGCATTATCAAATTTTTAATGCCATTGCTTTGGATCTTGTTTAAGTCCGTATAAAGACTTTACCAATCTACAGACTTTATTTTCTTGTCCTGGAGCAGTGAAACCCTCAGGTTGCTCCATATAGATCTCTTCATCTAGATCTCCATTAAGAAATGTTGTTTTCACATTCACTTAATGTACTGCAAGATCCCGCAATGCAGCGATCACCAGTACCATCCTTGTGGAATTTATTCTCGTTACTGGAGAATAAGTGTCAAAATAATCAAGGCCTTCTTTTTACTTTTATCCCTTAATTACAAGCCTTGCCTTATATTTATCTATTATTCCATCTGTTTTCATCTTCCTTTTAAAGATCCATTTGTAACACAAAGGTTTACAATCTGGAGGAAGATCTAATAATTCCCAAGTGTGACTCTGTAAGATAGAATCAATCTCACTTTTTATAGCTTCTTTCCATAAATTCCCTCCAGAAGAATTTACAGCTTCTTGGAAACTTTGAGGTTCACTTTCTAGCATATAAGTAAGAATTTTCAGTCTTATCTTCATTCTCTTGCTCTCGATCACTATCGTTATCATCATCACCGATAGCATCGTAAGCTCATTTAGATGAACTCGGTATTTCTTCCACTTTATACCGAAAAATATGTTCGAAAAATGATGCATTTCTCGATTCCATTATTGTGTTCTTGTGAATATCATAAATTTCTTACCTATGCACAAGAAAACAATACGCACTACTATTCTGTGCATCCTATGAAAATGCAATCAACAGTTTTAGGACCTATCTTCACCTTCTTAGGTGTAGGTACCACTACTTTAGCTAGACACCCCTACACTCGTAAATATTTGTAGAAGGGTTGTCTTCCCTTCCACAACTCATAGGGTGTCTTTACCTGATCTTTTCGCAGCACCTTATTTAAAAGGTTATTCGCTGACAAAATGGCTTCCCCCCATAAGTTCTAAGGTACTCCAGAACTTATCAGCATTGCATTCATCATTTCTTTCAAAGTTTTATTTTTCTGTTCAGCCACACCATTTGATTGTGGCGAATATGGTGGAGTAACTTTATGTATTATACCTTGTTGAGCACAATACTCTCCAAATGGAGTCACATACTCCCCACCACGATCACTTCTGATCACTTTAACCTTTTTGTTAAGTTGATTCTCAACTTCCATTTTATAGAGAATAAATTTCTCTATAGCCTCATCCTTGCTCTTTAGCAGATATACATAGCAATATTTCGTGCTATCATCAACAAAGGTGATGAAATATTTATTACCACCTCTAGTTGGTGTAAATTTTAAATCACATATATCACTATGTATTAAATCCAAAGGTTCATTATTTCTATCAATTGTTTGATATGATGACCTCGTTAATTTTGCTTCCACACAAGTTTCACACTTATGATTGCAATTAATTTCAAACATGGGAATATGATTTAAGTTAATTAACCTCCGTAGAGAATTAAAATTAACATGTCCTAGTCTACCATGCCACAAAATGAAAGACTCAAGCAAGTAAACAGAAGAAGTACTAGCTTTATTCATTTCTTTAGGCTTTACAGTCATTACATTGAGTTTAAATAAACCATTAACTACATAGCCCATTTTCCCACAAACATCCCAAATTTGGATAAAATAACCTTATCTGACTCAAACACTAAGCGAAAACCATGTTTGCTCAGCAGCGATCCAGATACCAGATTCTTGCGAATGTCTGGAACATACAGTACATTATTCAGAGTCAGCTCTTTTCCCGAGGTCATCTTCAGGATTACTTTGCCTTCACCTTGGATTTCTGAGATAGCGGAGTTCCCCATGAACAACTTCTCCCCATTCTTCTTGGGTTCGAAGGAAGTGAACATACTTCTATTTGAACACACATAGCGGGTCGCACCAGTATCTACCCACCATTCTCTGGGATTGGATCCCACCAAGTTCACATTAGAGATCACAGCACTAAGGTCAATGTCATCAACATATCAAGTGATGTCCTCCATCACCTGTGCCTGGTTCCTCTTTCTCTTTGGCAGCCTGCATTCCGTAGCTCTATGACCCATCTTGTCACAGTTAAAGCATCTGCCTTAAAACTTGGCCTTCTTAGAGATTCCTACTTTAGGCCCCAACTTGGTAGCTTTTCCAGTCTTCTTCTTGTTATTGGAGCTTTGACCATGCTCCACAACATTAGCCTTCAATCCAGCTTTCGAAGCTCTCTTATCAGACTTTCTGTTATCATCTTCAATGCGAAGCTTGCCAATAAGAACCTCCATATTCATCTCCTTTCTTTGTGCTTCAGATAATTCCTGAAGTCACTCCAACTTGGAGGTAGTTTCTCAATCATACAAGCCACTTGTAAGGCTTCATTCACAATGATCCCTTCAGCAAGTATTTCCTGAATCAGCACTTGCAACTCATGTACTTGGTTCATTAATGGCTTCGTATCCACCATTATGTAGTCTAAAAATCGGCCTATAATAAACTTTCCGGACCCAGCATTCTCAGTATTGTACTTGCAGTCTAGTGTTTCCCACAACTTCTTAGCTGACTTTTTACCACAATATACTCCGTACAGGGCATCAGAAAGGCCATTCAGGACATAATTTCGACATAGGTAATCGAAATTATTCCATGCATCCATTGCCATGAGTGTCTCCCTATCACTCCCTTCATCACTGGGTGGCGCATCTTCAGTCAAATACTTCTCAAGTCCCAAGGTGGTCAGGTAAAATAGCATCTTCTACTGCCAACTCTTGAAGTTTGCCCCATTAAACTTCGTAGGCTTTTCTGCATGACTTGTAGAAGGAGGCATCTGAATCTCAGAAGTCTAAGTAGGCACAGTCCTATTGTCTCCACTTGGCATTTCTGTACCATCACAAAACAGAAATCAATTAGTTGTTATTTTCTATCCCAACAAACTAATTATAAACAATTTCCAAAAGGAAAACACACAAAAATGTGATTTTTAGGATTTTTGAATATACTACAAAAATTACTGTACATTACAAAAATACTATTCATGTGGCACTACTCACTGCAACGTGGTATCAAGCTGATGTGGCATGTTGCCATATGGCACCCCTCTGATGTGGCACAAATCCATGTCATCGCGCCGCTGATGTGTTAACGCCACGTGGACACAGGGCTTCCACTTGTCCGACACATGTCACCACTAGAGACTGTCATGTGTCACCTGTATCAGATCGACACATGGCGTATCCAAAGGCGACATGTGGCGATCCATGAGATCTACATGTGTCACTTGTATAGGTCGACACGTGTCTGCACTCATTGCGTAACATGTGGCTTAACAACTTGTCGACACGTGCCCTCGCGACTGTGCAACACGTGGCCTAGCCACGGGACACCACGTCGCCTTGCCACTGTGCGCCATTTGTCAACATTTCGTCTCAACACATGGCGATTTCTCATCGTGACATGTGGCGAACCCAATTACGATCGGGCCATTTCAACTTGGGGTTGGGTCTGGATCAAGCCTTGATATTGGGCTGAACAGTAGCCTATTCTAACTGCGAGCTAGGCTGTGAAACTGGACAAGGCTCAACAGAATTGATAATTCTGGCCCACTGACCCAAAATCTTACCCAAACCCATTAACCCAAATTTTGATCCGTCTTCAACCTCCAACCTGATTTTCTCGACCTGTTTTATTGGTAAATGGATTTTTCTGATTCAATTCAATTTTTGGTCAAAATCTACTGTTCCGGCAGTTAAAAAATTTCCAAAAAATCACCGAAGGGTTTAGAAATTCATGGGCAAATCAATTTTGGAAACAATTTTAATTTAAAACAAAATTTAATCATTGCCCAAAAATTTTTTAAACCCCACGGGTTTGATGCAATTTTTTTTTCTTCGTTTTTTTTTTTTTTTCTTTTAACCAAATCAAACAAAGCTTAAAATTAAATATATACAAGAAATAGAAACAAGGCATGTATCGGATTGGGCAAAACAAATTTGATTACAAATAAATATATATTATACACATGCCCAACCACAAAACAGTACATAGGTATGATGCAAATTTTTTTTTTTTTTCTTCAGCCAATGGGAAACTCACATAGTAAACACATATTCAATATATATATGCAACATATACACAATAATCAATTAACATAATAAATAGATCAAATCTCCACATATATATACATATATAAAATTTTGAAATCGTCTTAAGATTGTTGTAAATAATATATGAATATATATATGTAGATACATGTGGAAATATTAATATAAAATAATTAAAATAATTAGAACCTATATTTCCTTAATAGATCTTATTTCTAGAAGTCTAATTGAGGTCTGTGTGGTACCACAGTCTCCTTAAGACGATTTCCGCCCCACCAGTTCAAATGTTTTCTGACGGTCATCTTTCAGGATACAACAGCTACAAAAGCTTTCAAATTCAGCACCTCTGAAGCTTTTCTCTTCGAATTATTAGTGTACCTTTACTTTACCACTGTATCAAAATCACTGTAATTTTCTCTCTGTTTTTCATATAAAAGAACTCCAGAAAATTTCTCTGTGTTTTCTAAAACTGAAAAATATGTTGAAAAGAACATTGAAAGGATGTGTCCTCTTCCACCACTTATCCCAGAGTTTTTATTTCCTTAAAACTCTCAACCTCTTCTTACAAAAAATATTTAAATTATTTATTAAAATAAAACACTATTATTCTATCAACCGTAGAATACAAAAAACAAAAATAAAATCCCAAAAGCCCATTTACAAATCATTCAAATTTTTGGCCCAAAATACAATAATCCCCCACATGAATGATTTGATTTCTAAAACAAACATGACTCTTGTGATAAAGCTCTGTAGTTGGAACCTGCATAGGATAGGTAGATGTTACTATTTGAACCTTTCTTTGTGAGACTACATCTTCTTTACTGACTTATGGTAGATGCGATATCTTTGAACCATTTCGTCTTTTGTGTAAATGACAACATAGCCAAAACATGATTCGTTCCTGTTACACTTCAGTTCTCACTGTTGTGTTCATTTTGGCCCTGAACACCTCCCTAGTTCTGCAAGAGTTTCTAAAGAATTGCGCCCCCAACAATTCTCCTTAGAAGTGGCCACTCTTCTCTCTCACATAGATGATTCATATTTCCAATGTAATCAGCATGACTATGCATAGATTACCAAAACACACCTGTAGGAATCATTAAAAGCATACTTTATGCTTAACCTATTTCTATCACTATTTTATCATAAGAATGGGCAGAGGATTAACGCCCACAATGATCCATACTAGTCTTTACAATTGCGTTGTCCCATTGAACCTAGATCTTGGGATCTCCAGTCAACTAGGTTGGGTTTCCATCGTATTGACTTTATTCACAGGCTTTAATCCCATTCCCCTTGACGACTTCTGAACTAGTTCTCTATTTAACCCTTTGATTAGCGGATCCGCAATTTTATCTTTTGACTTTACATAGTTTATTGAGATAACTCCAGTTAAGATTAATTGTCTGATGGAATTGTCTCTACGACGAATGTGTCTAGAATTTCCATTGTATATAATATTTTGTGCTCTGTCAATCGCAGATTGACTATCATAATGTAAACTTATTGCTAGCACAGGTTTAGGCTACTACGAATGTCCTCTAAAAATTGGCGTAGCTATTCTGCCTCTTCACCACATTTATCTAATGCGATAAACTCATATTACATTGTGGATCAAGCTATCACAGTTTATTTTGAGGACTTCCACGTTACGGCTGCACCAGCTAATGTGAACACATAGCTACTAGTGGATTTTGAATCCTTTATATCTGATATCCAATTTGCATCATTGTATCCTTCTAATACAGTAGAATATCTTATATAGCATAGTCCGTATTCATGAGTATATCGCAAGTATCTTAATACTATGATGATCCCTTTCCAATGATCTTCATTTGGATTACTCGTGTATCTACTCAGTCTACTTATTGCGTAGGCAAAGTCTGATCTGTTACAACTCATCAAGTACATCAGACTTCCAATCACCCTAGCGTATTTGACTTGAGATACACTTTCCCTTTTATTTTTGGATAAGTGTAAACTCAAATCTATGGGTGTTCTGGCTATACTAGTATCTTTATTACTAAATTTAACCAGTATTTTATCCGCAATAATCAATTAACATAATAAATAGATCAAATCTCCACATATATATACATATATAAAATTTTGAAATCGTCTTAAGATTGTTGTAAATAATGTATGAATATATATATATATATATATATATGTAAATACGTGTGGAAATATTAATATAAAACAAATAAAATTACATAAAATAATTAGAACCTGTATTTTTTTAATAGATTTGATTTCTAGAAGTCTAACCGAGGTTTATGTGGTACCATAGTCTTTTTAATACAATTTCTGCCCCAGCGGTACAAATATTTTCTGACAGTCGTCTCCCAAGATACAACGGTTGCAAAAGCTTTTAGATTCAGCACTTCTGAAGCTTTTCTCGTCGACCTATCAGTGTACCTTTACTTTACCACTGTATCAAAATCACTATGATTTTCTCTCTGTTTTTCACGTAAAAGAACTCCAGAAATTTTTTTTCCTGTGTTTTCTAAAACTGAAAAATACGTTGAAAAGAACGTTGAAAGAATGTGTCCTCATCCACCACTTATCCCAGAGTTTTTATTTCCTTAAAACTCTCAACCTCTACTTACAAAAAATATTTAAAATATTTATTAAAATAAAACAATATTTTTCCATCAACCGTAGGTACAAAAAAACAAAAATAAAGGCCCAAAAGCCCATTTACAAATCATTTAAATTTTTGGCCCAAAATACAACACTACTACTACTACTGCTGCTGCTACTAGTTGTAGGAATTACGCCATAACCTTCATCACCACCAAGCTCAATATCCATACTATCACATCTTCTTTCCTCCATCAAAACTCATCTTCTTCCAGCAGCTCCAATAATGATAATATTCATGTTGTTGAAATCCCCTTCTGCAGGTCGGAGCATGGTCTCCCTCCTGGTGTGGAGAATTTGGATGCCATTCCCTACCATCTTTTACCCAACTTTCTCCATGCTTCTCTCTCTCTCAAACCTTCCTTCACAAACCTCTTTTCTCGTCTTGTCTCTGAACAATTAGGTGGACATCCACCGTTTTGCGTAATTGCCGACATGTTCTTTCCATGGTGTGTTGATGTTGCTCGCCACTACGGCGTGTTCTCCAACATATTTTGCTCAGGGGGTGGCTTTGGTTTTGCATGTTACCATTCTCTGTGGCTCAACCTGCCTCACCGGAGTGTCGACTCCGACCAAATAATCACCCTGCCGGACTTTCCCGAAGCTTCGACCACCATCCACATTACACAGATGTCGGATTATCTAAGAGAAGCAGATGGCAAAAATAAGGTTTCAGAGTTTAACAGGAAAGCGCTTGCGGAATGGTCAAAAGCCGATGGGATTCTGTTCAACACGGTGGAGGATCTTGACAGAACAGGGTTGAACTACTTCAGGCACATATTTCAAAAGCCTATTTGGGCAATTGGACCCATCAACCTGCCGCTAACTACCAGAAAATTAGAAGCCGCCGGAGGCAGAATGACATCATCCGATCAGTCATGCATGAAATGGTTGGATACCAAACCAATAAAATCAATTTTATATGTATCGTTTGGCTTGCAGAACACAATATCAGCTTCGCAGATGAAAGAGATAGCTCTAGCTCTGGAATCTAGCGGCAAAAACTTCATACGGGTCATTCATCCACCAATCGGCTTCGACATCAATTCGGAATTCAGAGCAAAAGAATGGTTGCTTGATGGATTTGAGGAACGCATTTGTAAACAATCAAAGAGAGGGTATTTGGTGCATAAATGGGCACCGTAACTAGATATCTTGTCACATGAAGCATTTTCTGCATTTGTTGAGTCACTGTGGATGGAATTCGATGATGAAATCGCTCAGCCGTGGTGTGCCCATAATAGGTTGGCCTCTAGCGGCAGAATAGTTTTACAATGCCAAGCTTTTGGAAGAAGAGGTAGGAGTTTGTGTGGAGATAGCTAGAGGAATACGTGTTGCTGTTGGACATGAAGATTTAATGGCAAAGATTGAGTTGGTGATGAACGAAACAAAGAAGGGAAAAGCAATGAGAAGGAAAGCTTGGGAAATGAAGAAGATGATCGACAATGCCATGAAAGATGAGGATGTTTGGAAAGGATCCTCTGTGAAAGCCATGGATGAGTTCCTCAATTGCGTTCATGTGGGAAATTAAACTCCAAGATTAGCTTTAAATTAAAGTCTTATATAATCAAACAATTGATGTTTCCAATCATGATTACTATATTTAGATTTTGGATGCTTCCCTCTTATCGATAATAAATTCCTTTTAGTTCAAATTATATTCTTAATTGCTTCTTGACATTATATGCTTAATTGCTATTTTGACATCAATTTTGGTGTTCAAACTTTATTAGAATCGAATGCTAATATTGGTGTTGCAATTAATGCTGCACATTTTTAAAAAGAAATTTAAAATAAATATTTTTCTATAACTATTTAGGTGGCAGGTAAAGTATGTAGATTGATGAAAATATTTTATGTAAGTGTTCAAGTTAACTTAACTTTCTAGAACATTTATGTGCGTAAGTATTTAAGTTTAACTTTATTTCCTCATGTATATAAGTATTTAAGTTAAATTTAATTTTTTAGAATCTAAAATATTTATGAATGGTTTAGTTAACCAAAAAATTCACATTATACTTGTATAAATAGGAAGCTATTGTTTACACAACATATATAACAATTATATTTAAAAAAAAAATAGCTATATTTTATTTTCTTTTCTCTTTTCCTTTGGCTACCGAGAGTATCCACGATATCTTTCAATAACTCCATCAATTGGATTTGCCTAGTAGTTTTTTTTTTTTCTTTTTTTCTTTTTTTTTTTGGGTCTTCGATCGGGTATCTGATACGTGCATTTAATTTGACTTTAGAATGAAATTGTTCGTTCATTACCAATAAGGCTATAAGAATATTATTTTGACTTCAAATGAAATTATACTTATAAGGCTATAAGCATATAATTTTTTACTTAAAAATGAAACTAGGCCATGAGCTAAGCTGCGAAGGGTGACTACAATCCTCTCAGCAAAAAGACAAATGAAGTTGACCCAGTCACCCAGTACATGTCTTTTACATGGACACCTATAAATGTAGGTTTACTTTTCCGCTTTTTAAGTTTAGAATATACTGATTAATAAAAAAAACAATAAAAATAAACTAACTTCAATCCGTACAAGAATGGAGCTGGGCCGCGCAGCCTCCCCCACCCTGTAATTCTGTTTTTTCTAAGCAAGAGTAGAAATTCCCCGATAGAGAAATAGGACGGGGTAGAATGGGAATTCCACATTTTTGCACTATAAAAAAATTTAATAAAAATATTTTAACAAAAAATATAAATATTTATAAAAATATAATACATATTCATAAAATTTATTCACAATAATTAATATAATTATATTTAAATATAAAATATATTTTAGTAATAATATATGTATGTTATAAGAGTATACGGACAGTAAATAATTTTTTTTCTGTATATAAATTATTAACGATAAATTTTTTTAAAATCATAATCAATATTTATGGCCTTTATGCAAATCATGTAAGCCTTGCTCTATGTGTATATAGTGGGAATATAATATTCGTCTCCTCATCCCAACCCAATTGCCCGTTTGATTGCTCACCCCATTAAAAGAGGGAGTCTGTTGGGAATCCACACATTCGAATCAGAAACCTTTATTCCTGAGGTGGCGGAGGTAAAAGCCATTTCGATGGCTTTGCAAGAAGAGGAGAAGCTTAGGTGGAGGAGCCAGTTGATTGAATCCTATGCTCTTAGCGTTATTGAGAGCTTGGTTAATAGAGACTCAAGACCTTTACATTGGAAAGCCAATCACTTAGTAAATGACATCTTTGTTTTGGTTCCTAAGTTCGTTAATGTTTCTTTTGGATGGGTCTCTAGAGCTGCTAATAGAGAAGCTCACTTTGTAGGACAATGGGCAAAATTTGTTGATTTCTACCGTAATGTAGATGCCAATTTCCTACCTTCTGATGTTGTTTTGGTTTTGATTCAGGAAAGCGAATATGTTGTAGTTACCTGAATCCAGGTTTCGGCTTTTGCCAGCCTTTTCTTTTTGGGTTCGAATAGAATCTCAGTCTCAGCCCAGAAAAAAAAAAACAAAAAAAACAAAAAGGTCTGCAAGTCCAAGTTCTCCTTCTGGGGCTGCTGCTACTAAGTTGGTTCTACATTTGAGCCCAAACAAGTTGGGCTGGATTAAAGTTACCACAATTTAGACACATATTTGGGTCTTGAAGTCTTTAAGCATGTATGTAGAAATTGAGACTATAACATATATGATATTTTTTTGGTTTGGAGAGAAACAGAAAATGATTTGTGTGGATGTGATACAAAATATATTTTTTACCGGTAATGGTACAAAACATATTTTATTAAAGAAAAGATATATGAAAGGGATATGCGAGGTGATGTATGGCATGAAAGAAAACACTTGGGCCAAGACACAAGGAAAAACAAACTAGGAAACTTCTTCAGCCAATTTTTATACATTAGACAACAAATGGAGAATTTCCTGAAAACGTTCACATTAATACCTCCAAACCTCTATCTAATCGTCAATATAATGCACTAAATAAATAAATTCCTTTGTCTATCCATTTGGTAGACCAAAAAAAAATTAACAGATCAGTGGCATATGGATTGAACATATTACATCGCATCACTCTCTCTTCTCTTCGTCATAAAAGCCACATTTGATTTTGACCATTAAATTTGCATATAAACAGTTAAAATTACAAACTCTTTTCAATGGAGTTGAGTTGACCACCCTTAGAACAATTCCCCCCCCCCCCCAAAAAAAAAAAAAAACAAATAAATAAATAAATAAATAAAGGATGTTAATTAAAAATTAAAAAAGGAGGTTTTCAAATTTCTCATGTTACAGACTTGTACCTGCAAAGAACCTTACACCTTAAAACCTGGTTCTGAACATAAAAACCTGGCATTACCATGACCTTAACTCGGCTTGGACCATGTGATCTCTGCCTTTCCATGAACACATCTTCCATGTATTGTGGATCAAATGGCCTGTTCTCTTCCACCCTCAATATTCCCAAGGGAGGGTTGAATGAAAATGCAAGCAAATGAAGCAACCAAATGCATTTTGCAGCAACAAAGAATGCTTGGAGAAGTTGTTCTGGCCATGGCCTTGTCCAATTTAGTGTGGTTATGATGTAACTCATCTTTTGATCACAAAACTTGCTGAACTCTTCACTGTAATACTTTGTCCCCTTCCTCAGTACTTCATTCCAGCTTAGATTTCGTAGCGCGACGAAGGATGAAAACTGCGCTTGCCGATCTTGTAGGGGATCTAGGTGTTTTGGCGATCCATTTTTCTGAAACACACAGTTCTCAAAGTCTTGGTAAAGAGACTGATTCATGATGGCTTCTAAATGGTATAAAACTGCCTTGGAATACTTTGAATTTAGAGAAAGTCTATACGGTAAAAGTAGGGAATTTAAGTTGTCCATCAGCATATTATCAGTTTCTTCAATCTGGCTGACTAAGATCTTGCAGAATTGTTTTACTGACAGCCTTGCTTCTGATACTATCTGCAAGAAACCTTCAACCATTACTTCTGCGCTGACAGGCATAGAATTCTCAGCATGACCATCAACGGATTTCCCTCTCTTTGAAAAATTTCCAAGCTTTTCAGGAACCTGGGAATTCCTGGCTTGCGTGGCTTGTCTTAAAGCTCTCTTCAGCTCTTCACAATAACTTTCCAAGTATTCAAGTTTCTGCCTCAACTCTCCTAAAGAAGACTTCATCTCAGAGACCTCCGTTAAAGCTGCATCTCTATTCTCATTTGCTTCTAATAGCTCTTTCTTCAACATCTCAATTGACATAATTCCAAAGTCCTTGAAATTTTGTGAAACTTCTTCAGATTCTGTACGGTTTGGAGAGCTGTCATTCTTATGCTTCTTCTTCAACCTCGGAAACAACCACGAAATCATCCCACGATTCTTGGGTTGTGATTGAACCGACGAATGAGAATCTGTAAGTGGAACAACAATATTAGAACTCCTGAAGTTCTTGGCAGCATTTTCAGATTCACTAGTTATAACAGCAGGCTTGCATCTATTACAAGAAGAAGCTAATTTGAAGTTCCCCAAGCTGTTTCTACTGCTTGACTTGAAGTATTCGTTTGCTGGAGAGGTTTGAAGGACCGTAATGTGGTTTGTAGAAGAGCCAGTGAGAGATTTATGGTCCTCTGCTGGACAAATATGGGACTCTAAGTTTGTTGAATCAGAAGGCAATCCTTTCCTTGAAGATGAATTCTCCTTCTTATAATCAGATGAGGCTGTTTCGATATCCCCACTTCCATTTCCACCCAGTCCATACTCATCCCAAATTTCTGATAATGTTCGACTTCTCATGGGAATTTGATGATACCCAGATAGTGGTTCATCTTCATAACTCTGGAAAAAAAAAAAAAAAAAAAAATTCCATTTTCCATTAATTTTGAACAATGGAAACTGTTACTCGGAAATTACTAAATATCCAACAGCAAAACAAAATTCCAGTGTTAATAGAAATTCTACAATTAGATTTAGTTCTTGGGTTTTTCACTAACTAACAATCAAACCCACAAATATTATGCATGAAGAAAAAAAAAAAAAAACCCAGAGATTTATTGAAAAACTTATAACCAAGCACAATGCAACAGAAATGTTAAAAGCAAGGTGGGTTTAACTGAGAATTGAAAACACCAGAACATATATCAAAAAGTATAGGGTCGAGTTAATAAATATAGTCCCACGTTAATAAATTATAAACAAATACTTTCACAATTCGAAAATGTAAAAAGCATGGAGAAAAATTGAAAAGAGAAAAAGAAATTGTAGAAATTGATACTCACAGGAGTAAAAACAGGGTAGTCTTGAGAAGAGAACTGAGAAACAGGGCGCGAAGCAGAAGCAGGGGAAGACGAAGATGGAAACCTGTGATTGGCAGGACTGCTTCCTTGCATTAGAGCAGCATGAAGAGCTCTCAGCTCCACTGCTTTGGCAATGGCAGCTTGAATTTCTTGCCTGTTCATCTCATGGTTGTTGTTATCGTTGTTATTGTGGTCTTGAAAAACTCTCGTGTCCATAGCAGCAGAAGCCATGGACAAAGTAAGGAACAGAAATATTAGATATTATACACACCCAACCCAAGGAATGAAACAAAGAAAAAAAAAATTAAGGAAATCTCTGGTTGAATGGGGAAAAAAAAAAAAAAAAAAAAAAGGAAAACTTTCAGAAGGAGAAAAGAAGAAAGAGGGTCAACAAGTGGGTATCCGACAATTGGATTTGGTTTGCAGAAAGAGGAAGATGATCATATCTATAATGGAATCTTTTGAAGGAAACCAGACACAAGGTAGAGAAAGAGAGAGAAAGAGAGAGATGAGAAGGAGGGTGCGTGAAGAAATGAAGTTTTTGTGGAGGCCAATGAGCTTTTGTCTTCGCTCTCTCAATGGATTGATAATATGAGAGCATGTGAAGCAGAAAGACAGATTTAGAGAGAGAGAGAGAGAGAGTAGTTTTTACTCTAAGCAGGCATGACTCAGAGCAAGCAAGTTTACTAAAATGCCCAGAGTTTTCCTGAAAAAAAAAACAAAAAAACATGCATGAAGTGGTGGGAACTATTGTGAAGACATGATTGTTTCTTAAGGGAGGAAAAGTACTATCATAAGATGTTCCACTACATATTCCCCACTTCGCACTTTTATTACAGATCTCATAAATGGAGGTTTTACTCAATTACTTCACCGGTCAAAAACAATTTCATGTAAAATCATAACACTATTTGTTTCTACTATTTTTATCATTAATTGCAAGAAATTTGTGGACGTGGGATGTGGAAAATTATGTTTTTTTTTTTTTTTTTTTTTGGTTCTCATATATATATATATATATTTAAGTGATGATGTAGAAATTAAAGAAATATGAAACATAGCTATAGAAGCATAGATATATTTATTAGAATAATAGTGGCCCTTAACCTAAATATAGATAGTAGAAGGGAGAGGATAGTTTGGTCCAAGGGAATGAGTCTGAGCTGTCTAAGCTTAGTGTTGTTGCCGAAAGGAAGCGTGAGGTGGGGGACACAAGAGATCCAAAACCTTCCAAATGCTCAATTGTCCCTCTCTCTCTCCATTGTCTAACCAGTGACTCTTGGAAGGCATGGAGCTGCAATGGGGACCAAATGGATCTCTCTTAATTAAACTTAAGCCCATCCTTATACCCACCTAAAAGCATAAATTTTTAGGCCTCTGCATTGGAGAGTTTCAAGGAAGAATGTGTATTTTTGAAAACACTAAATACATTGTTTTTGTTAGGACCCTTTTTTGTTTTTTTTTTTCCTTAATAATATTATTATTTGTTTATTTGCAAATGGAATTACATGTAGGCTCTATGAAATATTTAATAGAAAGTCAAGTTGGTTGCTTTCCACATAGTTCACTTTTATGTATAAAAAAAAAAAATAATTATTTTATTGAAAAAATATCAACTTTCTGAGCCAACCACCCGGCCAAAAAAGTTGGTAAGGGTTTGTCAACCTTCACATGCAAAAAGTTTCATCTTATGTTCTTGTTTAATAGAACTCCATTTAAACTAATAACTAATGGACCGTACTCTTTCCAGGGAGATTAATAGCACTCAAAAAAAAAAAAAAAAAAATTAAATTCTAAATCTTAAGCAGTTAAGAATTAGGTAGATTTTGATCGATATGCAAGCAAAGTTGTGAAATCTAAACCTAATAATTTGTCTTGTTGAAGCGTTTTCAACAATTCAAGTTAAAAGGTGGGAAATGGTTACTCTTCTAAACCAAAAAAGAAGTTAGCAAGAAAATGTAAAAATAGAATGAAGACTTCTATAATCGTTTCCATCGTGACATGACTCTTTTACACATCAATTTGACGCTTCTATATATTATGACTTTACAATTTTCTTTTCCCCTTAAAAAAGCACTAAAATCGTTTATATTAATTATTTAATAGTTAGAAAATAACAGGAAAACTCATAAATTAGGATTACTCGTAAGATATTGATGATAACGATAGGGGATTGACTTATCCATATCCATATTGGCGTTTTTCATTAAATATAAATTTCCAAGGTGAGAAGGAAGGATATATATATATATATATATATATTAGAATTAATATAATGTAGGGAAGTGACACAAATATCAATGCTAGCTTGAATAAGATATATTAGATATATGAGCATATATTTGTTTTTTATGGCGTGATGTAAGGTTTACTGTTAAAGTTATGCTTAATTTTTTTAAACGTTTTTTTTTCCTCTCCCCTAACCTAATTTTTTTTAAAACGTTTTTTTTTTCCTTTCCCCTAACCTAATCCTTTGAACCATTAATTACTTTTTTAAATAACCAATTAATATTCACCTAGGGTGACATGTACGTAAGAATCATGATCTAGCAATATAATTAATCCCTTTAGATTTATCTGCAAAATCTTTTGTCATTTCCTCAAGGTATGTTCAAGGACAGTTATATAGTTAATCATATGTGTAAATATACATATGAACTTTCTTTTTTGTTTTTTTTTTTTTTGGGTGAAATATATAGGGGTTGTGAGTATAGAGTTTAGCTTTCACTTTCACTTACAGCCTTGAATGAAAGAAACAAGATAGAAGTGTGGCTTTATGTATAAGGTGTCTCTTTCTTTGTAGCAGCTGCCGCGATAATAAAACAGGAAATAGTAAAGGCCATTGGATACATACAACCAAGTCCAATTGCATGCATCATATACAAAGAGGATATATAAACATATAGATATATATATATATACATATGCTTTCTTTTTCTTTTTGGCAGTGAATTGAGCACCACAAAATTAACCAATATAAGTATGGTGTATGGGTACACGACGACAAACACAAGTACTCTGCCGAACTGCCATTAAAAGTATTCTTCTCTTTACAAAGTAAAAGTAGCTAAAAAGGTAGGGTATTCCCTGCCGCCTGCTACTCTCCCAGTCCTCGTATATGATGTTTTATTATGTATTTTTATTTTCATTTTCATTTTTTGGGTAATAAGTTTTATTATGTATTTGGTTTCTGTCGTGTTTTGCTTGTTTATTCCGAGTATACCCAGATTCCCGTTGTTTTTCAGTTTTTGTTTATTTAATCTTCTTAAATGCTAATCATTCTATTATCCCAAATTCATTCAATCTTATGATAGATATCTACGCTAGATTCCTTTTATCAATCAATAATAATATAAAATATTAAGTAATAATTATATACTCAATAGACACTTGTTGGTAGGAATATTTGTGTGACTACGTACTACAAAATTAACTAGCTAGGAATCCTTCATTTCTTTTCTTTTCAGCTTCTAAATTCTTACCCTTAACCCCCCTTCATCATCATCTCCTTCCTATAATGTTATCATATTTATGAATTAGAATTATACAACTAATAATTACTTGAAAAGATGGAAAACTAAACAGGATGAATGGAAAAAGGAACCACACTTTAATTTCTTCACTAAAAAAAAATTATGTTCTATCTAACATTAAATAGTAGAACATTTCAATATTGTTTTTTTTTTTTTAAATATTGTATAAACTATGTATGCCCTATAACGATTCATAGAATAGAACTCTTATGATTCAGAACTAGTACAAAATATAAATGTTAGTGTTTTTCAAAGATTTGTCAAGGAATCCTGTTGCATTGTACGTGTTAATTGTTTTGGCAATATATGTATGCTGAAGAAGCGGTGATGGAATAATTTTATTGCCTTGTCAATATCAGAAATATTTTGTGAAAGATTATTGGTAGCTATTAGCTAGGCATGAGTGATTTCATTTTTGGTTCTATCTGACTCTATGATTACCTGGTAGCTTGCTAGCATTAGAGCGAGGTGGTGCTCAATCATTAATTCCAAAGAGAATTATATGCTGGTACTCATATTTTGCTCGAATTATATGCTCGTACTAATATTTGCTCAACTCCAAAGAGATGAGACAAACTTGGAACTATCAGTTGATCAATTCCCACATTTCAGTTCATGGCTTGCACACTTGAACAATATATATATATATAGAGTCGCCTATAACTCGCTTTCCTCGTCCACCAACAGATTTCCAGTACAAAGAAAAAGAAATTCCACATATAAATACAAAGGACCAAAGCAAAGGAAAACGATGTTTAACTTACCGACTAATTAACATGGATAACCAACAGTTATTTGTTTGACCCAAAAAAGAACAAATACTTACTTATTTTTCTATCTGAGAATTTCAATAAAACCTATGAAGTTAACAGTACTCTGCTTTAAGCGGTATTAATTTTCAAAGTCAAGGTAATCAAAATGCATTAATTTCTGGTTCATTTGGTACATATGATTGGATAATATTGGATTGGACATTGAATACATGATTCGTTAATAAAATTATTTATATTGTTTGATTAATAAAAACTGATAGCTATGCGTAGGCTATAAGGTTAGGAAACGTGGGTCATAATAAGGGTCATAAGACAGTGATTGTCTACAGGGAGCTGGATACATCATACATGTGGTAGAATTAGACTAACACTACTGCAAATTAAAAAGGGATGTCATAATTGGTCCCTTATCTTGACCATTGCCCGTGAGACAGAGTGTAACTATCAACATTAGTTAAGATGTTAATCAATTAATAGTCTAGCAAGCTATATATGCATAAATAATGCGACAAACAAGCCTCACATTTATTCAAAAATATCCCTTTCTTCTTGTAGGTTATTTGCATATATATATATATATATAGAAGAGGTTATATTTACATATATACATATATAAAAGAGAAATAAAAGGGTTAGGACCTTGAACACTCTTAATCATTTTCTAATCATGAGGAATAAAATATATCTCTGCCGAGTTGAAAGAAAAACGATAGGCTTTTGTTCTTTGCTTTTTCTTTCTTAAAACAATAGGCTTTCGTTCTTTGCTTTTTCTTTCTTTCTTTCTTCTTCACTTTTTTCCCCCTTATCTTTTGGTTCTTTTCTCCAATAATATAATTGCAAAATGATATTTTATATCCATTGTTCATCCTTTCCAGGTTAAAAATAAAATGTCTTCTTAATTTTTTTTAATTCTTTTTCAGGAAAATGATTCAAACAAATTTTCCTTTATGCATATTACCAGAAAGGCCTAAAAAAAAAAAAAAAAAAAAATTCCCCTTTGTGTGGCAATCAATTTTTTTTTTTTTTTTCTGGAACATCAACGCGCAATATTTACAAGGCCTGTTTCACATCACGTTCAATGATGGGCAATCCTCGTGGGTGAGGCATAAGCCATTAAGCCCAAGACCAAGCCCAAACCCAATTGTTTCAATCTTACGCGCTCGTGACCGCCTAATCCAATTCGCTAAAACTTCAAAATTGATTCCGACTGGGGAATGAGCCTCGAGAAAACTGATCCTATTGGTCACATAATGGAGGACACGGATCGCGATCCGCGTCGATTTTAATCTTGACCGTTCATAAGGCCACTCATCGACGCTCCAAATTACATCACCGGAAAAACTTTCAAAACACAAAAATTTCCATTATTTCCCGCCTCTCCACACTCGCGCCCTATATAAGCCCCTCCATAGAAAGCCTAAAAATTTCGTACCAAGTCAGTTCCAAAATCTCATCAACTAATCGAATTTTTGCAGTTCAATCCGTCGCTTCGCTTTTGATTGATCGAAATGGCTCGTACAAAGCAAACCGCTAGGAAATCCACCGGAGGAAAAGCCCCGAGGAAGCAGCTGGCGACCAAGGCCGCTAGAAAGTCGGCTCCGGCTACCGGAGGAGTGAAGAAGCCGCACAGGTTCAGGCCCGGGACGGTGGCTCTTAGGGAGATCAGGAAGTACCAGAAAAGCACGGAGCTTTTGATCCGGAAGCTTCCATTCCAGAGGCTGGTGAGGGAAATCGCCCAGGATTTCAAGACGGATCTCCGATTCCAGAGCAGCGCTGTGGCGGCTCTTCAAGAGGCTGCGGAGGCATACTTGGTGGGTCTATTCGAGGACACCAACCTTTGCGCGATCCATGCCAAGAGGGTAACCATTATGCCCAAGGACATTCAGCTCGCTCGTAGGATTAGAGGCGAGAGGGCTTAGAAATTATTAAAAAAAAAAAAAAAAAAATCACATTTTGACTCTGTATGGAACAATTTCTAGTGGGTGCAAATAGTAGAAAATTTTCCGCTTCTGTGATGTGGGTGTTTGTGTCTTGTTTTTTTATTTTTATTTTTTTCTTTTAATTCAGGGTTGGGTCATTTTATATCCGGGGTTTAGGATGTGTAGTGGAAGTTTTGATTCTTGTTCAAACCTCTTGGAATCTGTAATTTGGCTTCTTTTTAGCGGTCAGAGAATGAAATGCTTCAATTTCTACTGAACGTCATATGTGTGCCAAAAATAGTTTCGTTGCTGCGTACCGTATATAAGCAATAAGAGTGGTTTTGTAGCAAATTTTTTTCCCTTATAAATTTCATAATTGTCAAAAGTAGAATAGATGGTAAAGAAATGACAGCTAAATGCGGTGTCCAAAATGTTGTCAGAATAGTTTATTTTCTTTATTATTATTCTTTTTTTTTTTTTATTTCGTTATTAGTTATGATAAAGTTTTGTTAAAGCATAATGTTGGTACTTTTTCTTTTTAATTTTTAATTAAAAATACGAATGACATTGTACTAAAACTACTCCATGAATTTGGAATTATTATGTAAGTCTTTATATTCGCAAAAGTTTAGAATAAATTAAAAAGGCATTAAAATAAGACAGGTGAGGAAACTCCATTACATACCCAAAAAGAGAAAAAATAACATTTTGTTTAGAATATCTTTTTTATAGAATATGGAAAAAGGAAAGTAATTAATGCCACATACATGAAAAAATAAGTATAAGTTGGATAATCGAAAGCTTTTTTTTTTTTTTTTTTTTTTCCAGTTACCAAATATACTGTAATTTGAACCATTTTTATACAACTCAAATCCAACGGTCAGTAATGTCAAAAAATTTGACCGTTGGAGGCTCGACACCGGTTCGCCAGCTTCAAAATTTATTTTGAGACTTTTTTGCCTACATCTATTTATAGGCTCCTTGGACACGCTCTTAACTACAGAAATCCAAACAAACGACCAAAGACAAAGAGAGAAGAATAAAAAAAGACTGTCACAAGAAATCGCCATGGACGCAAGGGTAGTTGTTCCACAGCAAGATAGAGGTAATTTTTCGCTTATTCTAATTCCTTTTTGTTCGATCGACTTTTATATGGTGTCAAGAAGTTTGCAGAAGATTTCTTTGTTTTTGGGTTTTCTTGGCATTTTTGAGGTTTTTCAACTGGGTCTATTCCCGATTATGTTATTTATATTTTCACAAATAATTTTGTTTTCAAATTTTGGGTATCGATCTGTTTTTATTGTTTTCATCGGGTTTGGGAGGGCTCGTCTACCATATTTAATCAATTTATATTCATTATTGAGGTCTTTCATCTGGGTCTATTTCCGATTATGTTATGTGTATTCACAAGTAAATTTTGCTTTAAAATTTTGCGTGTTGATCTGTTTCTATTGCTTTCATCCGGGTTTGGGAGGGTTCGTCTAGCATATTTAATCAACTTATAATCATTATTAATAAATTTTTCGTTTATTGATTTTGATAGGTACTAGATGTTTTGTTTCTCAAATTTCGGTTTTTATCATTTTTTTAGTACATATCTGTTCTTGGACGCTGACTGCGCTAATTTTCTTTCTTTCTTTCTTTTCTTCTTTGGGCAAGATCATTCACGTAGATACGATTTTCTGATTTAAATTTGTAATATATATATATATATATATATTTTTTAGTATTTTTCTTTTTGACGAAGCTATTCGTTTGTGGTGGTACCTTTCTTGTCGGTTTAATGGATTGATTTGGGTTTTAACTTCATTTGAAATTTTATTTCCGGTTCTTTTCATGTCGTTTGTTTTCGTTCCTTGATGCTATATCATTTGAGACATTACACACCAAGGACATTGAAATTTCAGACCTTTATTTTTGTAAGATTTTCTAAACCATTGCACTCAAAATTTGCCTTAACTTGCTTATAGGAGGAAAGTTGAAGAACGAAGCAGCACAACAAAGGAACCGGCGAGTTCTTGGAGATATTGGTAATGTAGAAGCGGTTCAGGTTGTGGAAGGAAAGCCCCATGCCCACATTTCACGACCCATTACAAGGTTGTAAATGGTGTTTAAGAGGGTTTAAATCATGATTTTTAGTGGTTATGTGTCTCTCACTTAACTGACTTTTTTTTTTTTTTTCCTCGCAGGCGTTATCATGCACAACTTTTAGCCAAAGCAAAGGCAGCATCAGAAAATAACGAGGTTGTATTCATCTCTGACATTTTCGTTCTTTTACCATTATTCCTTTATTTTATTTTATTTTTAATTTAATATTGGAAAGTTGAAAGTATAGCATAACAATTAGTCCCACTTTGTGAATTTCCAGAATCTAGTTGCACAAGGTTTTGAAGATAAGGTAGCTGTAAATAAGAAATTTCCTGCAAAAGCTCAGAAGAAAGCCGTTGGTAAGAGGATTCCCGAGGATGTGGTTGTGATAAGTGATGATAATGAAGTAGAAAATGCTAAAACTACTAATCCCAGAGAAAGATCTTCAAGAAGGGAAGTCAAGACTCTTACTTCAATCCTCACTGCTCGTAGCAAGGTGGATTAGTTTTTCCTATTTGCTTTTCTTTATGTATTTGTTTGTGATTAGTTTGATACTGAAAGTGGTTTTGCTTGCAGGCAGCATCTGAACTCAGCATTAAGCCAAAAGGTCTGATTGTGGATGTTGATGCAGCGGATGTTGATGATGAACTAGCTGTGGTTGAATACCTTGATGACCTCTACAAGTTCTACAAACTGACAGAAGTATGTTCTCTACTTTGTATACTTATTTGATACATAAAATGGGCCCCCTTTTGTTTTTTTTTTTTGTTTTTTTTGTTTTTTTTTCCTCCTTTTTCCCCTAATCCTATGAACAAAAAAAAACCTGGATGCAGGATGAGAGTCGCGTTCATGATTACATGGGTTCTCAGAAAGACGTAAATTCTAAGATGAGATCTATACTTATAGATTGGTTGATGGATGTTCACAAAAGATTTGAACTAATGCCAGAAACCATCTACCTTACCGTGAATATAATTGATAGATACCTCTCAATGAAGAACATTTCAAGGAAGGAACTTCAGCTAGTTGGCATTAGTTCGATGATCATAGCATGCAAGTATGAGGAAGTCTGGGTTCCACAGGTAGTGTTCTTCTGCTCTTTTGCTGTATAATTGAACCATTTCTTTCTAAACAGTATGTAATATTTGTAAATATATGCAGGTTAACGACTTCATTTGCTTATCAGACTATGCTTATACCGGTAATCAAATACTTGTAATGGAGAAAGAAATTCTGCAGAAGTTGGAGTGGTATCTAACAGTTCCTACACCCTATGTCTTTCTGGTTAGATATATCAAAGCTTCTGTTTCCCCAGATCAGGAGGTACTACTAATTTGACTGATTCTACAAATTGCAGAACCATTTCTAAATCCTTGTTGGCCAAGTAACCAGGACTAATTGTTTACCCTGTTATGCAGATGGAGAACTTGGTGTTCTTTCTAGCAGAACTTGGTATCATGCAATACCCTACAGTAATTTTGTACTCTCCATCAATGCTTGCTGCTGCAGCTGTCTATGCTGCTCGTTGTACCCTCAACAAGATCCCATTCTGGAGTGAAACTCTAAAGCACCACACAGGCTACTCTGAAGAACAGTTAAGGTAAATTATTTGTCTTGTTTTCTTTGTAACCTTCGTTTTCTGCGCTTTCTATATTGCATTTAGGGCCTTGTTTTCTCTCTCATTCATAGATTTATGTTCATTATGCTGTGATGTTTGATAAAGGACAGAGAGCAGACAATTGGGAATCCCTAACTTTTTACTAATTTGAGATGTTCTTTTAACAGGGATTGCTCAAAGCTTTTGGTTCAATTTCACTTGAATGCTGCAGGGAGTAATCTCCAGGCAGTATATCGGAAATTCTCTAGACCTGACCGTGGTGCTGTTGCTTATTTGACTCCGGCCAAAAATCTACTGGCTCAATGTTCATCTAATTAGTTAGACCAGGAACCTTATTTTTTTTTTATTTTTTTTTTTATTTTTTTTGTGTATCCCGATTCACCGTATGCAGTTCTATATAGTGTTTACTTGACAGAGTTCGGCCAAAAATCTACTGGCCGGTTCACGTCGTATCAGGATTTTTTCTTTCTTTTTTTTTTTTTTTTTTTTTTTTTTTGGGTATTCCATTCCATCATATATTATAACGTTTAGCTGATCTTGTAGAAGAAAATCTCCAAAGTCTACAACATTATGTACATTAAAGTTTTCAACAGATTAGGAAAAGGTAGAGATTTAGCTTATCTTGTATTCCATTCATTCCATCATATGCTATAACGTTTAGCTGATCTTGTAGAAGAAATTCTAATTCTCCGAAGTCTACAACATAATGTACATTAAAGTTTTCAACAGATTAGGAAAAATGGAGATTTATGACAGAAGATTATCTTCCGCTGAATTGAAATGTACATAGAATAAGGACTGTTTGCCTCCAAGTTGCTAAAAGTATTTATCCTCTAAAGTGTGCAGAGTGCCAAGACTTCTGAAATTTATCTTGACCTCAGTTTCAGTTTGATCCACGCCAAAAATATATATTCCCTTGAACCAAGGTCTTTGGGAAATTGTCAACAAAATATGATTTGTGGAAATTATCTATCAAAAAATTAGACACATGTGGTTAGTAAATGCCGAAGAAATTAATAAATGCTCAGGCAAAGCAAAGGAAATAGGACTTGCCACACACTAAAGAAATTTTTACCTCAGCAGGGCTGGTGACTTTGGGAAATCATGAGTAAAGACGAAAGCTGAAGACAATTAAACATCAAATATTAGGTCTCATTTGAGAATAATGATTTATATTATAATAAAAAATAACATACAAAATGCATTAGCCTAATTGTGTCTATTAGGAATAAAACTAGTGAACCCTTCTAATCTATTCATAAAGCAGGAATAAAACTATAGAACCCTCCCAACCACAAACCTTAGTTCCAGCAACAATGGTGCCATTGAGGGGATGTACAGCACATGCGGTAACTCCTTCAGTTAATGGTAGAAACCTGTTTCGCTTTGTTTGATTGTTTGGTCCAGACATACCACGTTCATCCTCGCTAGAAATGCAAAAAGAAAGAGAGTGTGTTCTAAACAAAAAATATTTTCTTATGGAAACAACATCATTTATTAAATTTAAGGGAAACACAGAACAAGTTTTGGCTAATATTCTTTACCATTAAGGGAAAAACAGATTATCTATCATTTATACCAAATTATTACCCCAAACACAATTCCCTTCGAGGGGATGAACCTAGTAGCTGTTCTTTTCATAATTGGCATGCTGTTTCTGCACTCCAACTTGTAGTTTAGGTAATTCCAAAAATAAACCCACGTTTGACCTGATGACTAATAACTCTAAACTTTACAGTTGAAAGGAGTTTCGTACTTATAGTCCACATGGGTAGGAGAACTGGAGTCTGGATAGAAATCTAAAAGATGAATTCCATTTTCAGATGAAGATCCAACCACATAGATCTGCAAAGAAAGATGTAAGCAATGACAAAGCAGTTCGAACAAAATTATCTGAAAAAGTTTTCTAATACCTCAAATCAATTTCAAAGTCATAATAGGGGTTTTGAAAAGTTTAAGGTGGCAAGGCCTTTTGCCTAAATGAGATGAGGTGTAAACATAAATTATTTCAGAAAAAGAGTTATAAAAATATTAGTGGAAATCATGACATAGAAACTGTGTTGATTATCGATTTTAGTCCTTTATTTTCTTTTCCTTTCTATTTAATCTTCTATAGTCCCTCCCATCAAATATTCTTCAACACCATCAGCACTGCACGATAAAAGAAAAATAAAATTGAATCAGCAAAATAATTGGAGTTAATAAACGAAAATTATAAATAAATAAGAAAAAAGTTGAAGACTGACAGCATTATGAAAAGGATTTGAATAAAGAAAGCACAAGGAAAAAGGAAATAGACTATATGTATTAAAAAGAATAAGAAAACCTTCAATCAAAAAGAGAACATAGGAAATTTAATATATATATATATATATATATTTATATGTTCTTTTTTTGTTGAAAAGAGGAAATGTAAATTATTATTAGAGGAGGATATGCAGAAATTAAAAAGAAAGAGGGCATGTGCATTGACAGGAAAGCAAAAGAACAAGAGATTTAAAAGTCAGATGCTCTGCTTTTACCTGTTTTCTCTGCCAACAGAAACCAACATGCAAGGGCTTTTCTCTTCTTTTCTCGACAACCGCAGCTTGTTCTCTTTGATTGTTGTTTTGGTTTTTTCCAAAGACATCTCCAAGAGGATCGGTTAAATCCAAATTCAAATACTAATACCCAGTTCTTGTACTTAACTGAGGCTATAGCTTTTGGGCCCTGAAGGTCAACTTAAGAAGATGAAAGAAACAACATAACATGAGAGAAAGAATGAAAGTCCTTACGGAGTTGGTTGGTAGCCACGATGGTTTTCTCGAACTCAATATACAAGCTGAGTTATACGACTCATTTCTGCTCCCTCAAAAATTAACAAAATAAACTAAGTTATCAATCCTGAGTTTCTAACACTTCCTAATAAACTATAGTGGAACTTGACGGGAAAGAGTCAACTTACAGCCAAGCTGGTGGAGGGCAATGAATATGTGTAACTTGAAAATTATACAAGTTCAGAACACCAGACCTACAATGTTACAATGATGAACAGGAAATACATAATTATGAATATCTTAGAAGTCAGAGGGACTTAAAGCATGCAGTTACCAATACTAGAAGTTGACTGATGATATGACAAGGTTTGCATAGTTAGTAAATTATCTAAAACCATTTTAAGAATCATGGTAGAAATGGACCTTACCAACCATCATCAAGGTGAAATGCTAATTGATATGGACAAGATGGATCAAGATCAATAGAGTGTATTGACTTTGCTACTATGTCTGATTGTGCCTGCATATTATAAAGTAAAAACCTCGTGTTTAATGAAAGTATGCAGCATTACTAGTTGTCAAATATTTTCCTTTATGGTGAGTATTCCATGAACTGATGGACACTGGTATCGTCTTATACTTGGTTCCATAGAAAATGGAGTCTCACCATACAGGCACTGGAAAACTTAACAGAAATAGTGGAAACAAATTTATAACGAAACTATTGTGATACCTTCAGCGGACTGATTTTCTCTAGAAATGAGGCTAACTTGAATGATGCTAGAGGTCTATGGGATGGTTGAGAAAACTGAAAAATCAGACATTTATATGTTCAGCTACATAAAATATATATGCCAGTAAATAACAATGCCACCTCGAAATACAAAATCCAATGAAAGTGCCAGTTCAAGAAATGTGCTTACTAAGATTAACCTTGTTAAATCAGAGGTAAATGCTTATAAAGTTGATGTGTCAATTAAGTTCTACAATACTAGCTTCAATGTGAAAAACAGTAAGAATGTAAGTTTACTTCTCTATGACTTTGAAAAGCAGAAGATGCTCTTCCTCCACGAAGATCCCACATGTAAATAACACCATTCTTACCAGCCCCAAAAATGATCTGTAAATAGTAAAAGCGCCTGTGTCAAACTTTCTTCCAAAACTAAAACATCGACATATAATATGTAACAGCCAATACAACTAACAATTTCTAGGAGTAAACACACTGAGAAACAAGTTCCAACTAAAATATTGGTTTGGTTTTACTTTAGCCCAGTTTCAGCTGTTTAAGAGAAAGTTAAGCATAAGACTTATGAAAAAACTTTGACAAATTGCTGAAAAAGACACTAAACTCTGGCGTTATAAAGCAGTTTATGACATACAGAACGTTCCTATTCACCAAATACATTATTCCTCCTTTTAAGTATTTATCTTTCTCTTACAAATCTTGTTCACTGGCTTGTGGAAAATAACATGTTAAGCAAGAACTATTAGTTATATAGATTATGGCAAAAAAATTAAGAAGAACTAAACCTATTAAATTGACTACAGGTACCTATTAAATTGACTACAGGTTCGTGGGTTTACATATGAATTTAATTAGAATCACAATCTTTTCTAGACAGATCCATAACCTTGGAATCACTTCAAAACACCTTAAATAAAAGGTTGCATTCTAATCCATAAGCATCCTGGCTCTACTCCAAAGACCCTGACCTTAAATTAATTGGATCTTTGCCGTGATGACTACATGAACAAAACATAAATAATTTCTATGTACACTGCTTTAAGAAAAGAAAAAAAAAAAAATATATATATATATATATATATATAAACAATTTAAAAAAAAAAAAGAAATTTCTGGAAGATGCATGCTTCAAACATCTCTTTACCCTGGCTTTTTTTTTTTCTTTTTTTCTTTTTTTTTTTTTTTTTTGGTCGTCTTGTTACTCTACCTGATTTTCCACATTTGATTCGATACTATTAAGGGTGCAGTAGGAAGGAGTTGTAAGTTCAAGATATGGGAGTGCACTCATTCTTCTGTCCCACACGTTGATGTCACCACTTGTATCAGAAGCAAGCAACCTAACAAAATTTAGCACCAAAACAGAAAGTATTACTCTCAAATTCACCAACTTGTTAATATATTCCAATTAAGAAGTAACCAAATGGTCAAGACTTATCAAATAAATATGCCACAGCAGCCCTAAATTGTCACAGGAATGCTTGACTCAAATAATTTTGCCTCCCACTTAATTTATTCATTTGAAGAACTTACAATTATACACTATGATCTATTTACTCAACTTCAAAACTTACTAGAAGCAGAGATGTAACAGCTCACTACCACATCGAATGAGCTGTAATGTGGAACATGCAATAAAAAATCCTTGACGTTAAGCCTAATGACTGAATCACTTAATTTATACCATATATATTAGTCCTCACATTTGATCATCCAATTATGGTTCATATAACTAGTTAAATTTGACTTCAAAAGATAAATTATATGTCAGACCACACAAACACCTCACTTTGGTTTAGCTAACCTTCATTTAAATTGTTTTCAACTACATAAAAGTGCAAATGAAAATTATTAGTCCTTGCTAAATTTGATTAACGCTTTTACCAACCTTGAGTTGTCATCCAAAGTAAAAGCAACATCAGAAAGACCTTTTCGGGTTATAGAATGACAAGAAAATGAAGATCCTATTCTTAACACCTGCATCAACAACAAACAAATTTACCATAACATACATTGCATGCCAAACCAAATAACAATATAAGACAATGGAAAGCAACAAGACAATGGGAAGTTAAGACCAGTGCAGTGAATACTAATTGAAGCAAACAAGTATATTTTTAAGTACTCTGCTGCTTTAAAAACACACATTAGCATGAAATGAGAAACTTACTTGTGATGGTTGAGAAGAGATGTAACCAATATCAAACACAAGCACTTCATCGCTTAGCATAGAAGTGCAGACAACCTAAAGTAAACAAATTAGGAGTACATTAATTATTAATGTCATATATCCAGCAGGACACAACAGAGTGAAATAATAGAGAGCGAATTTTTCTTCTCATTCATCTGATGGCATGGAAAGTTCTGATTTAAGTTATTGAACTTTGCAATGGGAAAAGCAACCATTTTAGCAAGAAGGGAGCTGTTTAGATGACAGCTTCAGGTTTCCAGAAAAAAAGCTTTCATACTGCTATTTTCCTACTCCTGAAACAATTCTTCATTGGTGGTTCTCATTTAAAGCTACCATGAAACTCAAAAAATGAAAAAGGCATTCAAAACAAGACCCATCCAAGATTTAGAACAGATTACCTATAATCTATCAGATGCAAGCATGTAGAAAGAGAATAAAAATGTTGTTGAATCCATACCTCATCTTGGTTAGCAGGATTCCATCGGACACAATCACGTTGTCGATGAGAAGGAAGGTGCAGCACAAGCTTACTCTCATCTTCTGCTAAGCCTAACCGGAAAATAGAGGTAAAAATTCAGTACAAATGTTTCATGAGCACTAGTATTTTTTTATTTTTTTATCTTTTTATTATATAGATACATGAAGAAGGTGCATAAAATCAGTTAACAAGCTTAATGGAGGAAGTTACATGGGTTTGATGCATAACTCTGGCAGTACAGAGCTTCAAAGTCATGCACTGTTAAGCACCCTGCTTTTGTGACAGATGCCAGGTATATTCCCTGACATAAGTTTTTACAAATCAGAACAAGATGAGACAGAGAATCTTAAATCAAGAAAGAAAAATGTAGAAGTAAAAATGGAAAGACACCATTTAGTATCACAAGAGAACTAGCATACAGCAGGTTTCACGAAAGAAGAAACAGAAAGACCTAAACCAATATTTATGTAGTGGGTCCAAAGTTCAGGTTTCACCTTATTGTCAAAGTCCAAAGCAGAGAACCCCAGGCTGAAAAAGGGAAAACCAGAATAGTATCAACCATCATTACAAGCAAATGGGAAGCCAAAGCTTCCATATAAACCAATCTTTTTACTCGTCTAATATCAAGCCTAATTACCCACAATCCTTAGAATTCATACTAGAATGAAGCCAAAAATAGGAGAACTCTAAATAAAGATACGTGCAGAGAATTCCACAATATTATTTATGAAACAATGAAATGATTTGAGAAGAGACTGACTTCCTAACGCCCAGTGGATACATGGTGGTTTGAATTCGATTACTCTGTAAAATCAGTCATCTCATGAGAAGAAACAAATAAAACCAAGTTTATTTTTAAAAAATAAAAAATAAAAAGAAGTGATTTATGGGTGTTTGTAAAAGGTACATACATGGGAAGGACACGGCTCGCCGTTGATGTGATACAAATGGGGAAATGCACCAATCTAATTAGCGTCATCCACATTTGGCACACCATAAAGCATTCAGTGATGGTCTTGACAAAACATAAATACTTCAAAAAAGAAGGAAAAAAAAAAAAAATCATAAACGGCATAAGTTGTGCACCTGGGAATACGACTCCGTAAGCAAGCCGGAGACTGAGTGGCAGTACTTGGGTTCCATCCTCCCGTTCAATTCGATCAACCCTCGGTTCCATTGCTTCCTGAATATACAAAAACTATTACATATATTCTACTGCTATTTAGTTATATATATATATATATATATATATATGTGTGTGTGTGTGTGTGTGTGCATTTGAAAGGAGCAGCAGATAGAATTAGGTTATTGGCAAAGAACCTTGGAATTGGTTTAGGGTTTGGAGGTGAGGGTTTCTGGGGAACTACGTATTTGTCCATGGCATAACAGATCCTGACCTGCGAAACCACCCACTGAGAGAGTCGATGCGGATTTTTTATTTTGTTTTGGCGGCAGCTAATATTATGCAGACGAAGAACCCATAACCCATTTTATAATCATTTGCTTCTTTTTTTTTTTTTTCCTTTTTTTTTTAATTTGGCGGGCGATGGCGATTTCGATTTCCCGCCACTTCACATCAAATGGGTCGCATCTCCATCAAACACAATTTCAAATTTGATTTTCGCTTTATCATGAAAAAAAAAAATAAAAAAAAACACCACGAAATTGCAAAATCAGGCAAAATATTAAACAAAATAATCTTACGAATCCAAAACAAACCAAAAGTTAATGTATTAGATTTTTGGAGCTGATTTTACATTCCACATTACATAAAAAGTTCCTAATCAATCAGAAGGTAAAGATCAAAGACCTCGACCACACCTTCCGAACCAAAATATATATATATATATATATATATAGATTTGAGCCCTCTCTCCCCTTCGTATTACGAAAAATTTAAAAGACACGGATATCTAAGCCCTCTCTCCCCTAATCCTACGAGCGAGCTGAATATCCTTAGGCATAATGGTCACTCTCTTGGCATGAATAGCGCAGAGATTGGTGTCCTCGAACAGACCCACCAAGTAAGCCTCGGCGGCCTCTTGGAGAGCCGCGACGGCACTGCTCTGGAAGCGAAGGTCAGTCTTGAAGTCCTGAGCGATTTCTCTAACCAGCCTCTGAAAAGGAAGCTTTCGGATGAGAAGCTCAGTGCTCTTCTGGTACTTCCTGATCTCACGGAGAGCCACCGTCCCCGGTCTGAAACGGTGGGGCTTCTTCACTCCGCCGGTGGCCGGAGCAGACTTCCTAGCGGCCTTGGTCGCCAGCTGCTTACGTGGCGCTTTCCCTCCCGTCGATTTCCTCGCTGTCTGCTTCGTCCGAGCCATTCTTGGAATTGAACTACGAGATCGATAATTACAGAAATGGAATTCTATACAAAGCTTTCGAGAGCTTTCAGATCGATGCGAATTGTGATGCGAGTGAACTTATTCAAGATTTTGATGCTACTTATAGTTGGGTCTCGGCACTGGGGTGAGAATTGGAGAGCGGGAACTTTTCAGAATTATTTTTAGCTTGTTGGGAAATTTTTTGAGGAAAGTCTGTGCACCGTTGATAAGTTACGTAATCGACGGTTCTCTATTGTGATCATGCGGATTGAATACGTGGCAGTCTGAAACTATTCTTTAAAAGAAAACCAAGCGTATTAGTTTTGTTAAGGCGGTCTTGCGTCTTTTTAATTTCCCGGCTGAACAAGCTGGGTCATGGTTGGGTTTCTGGGCCCCATTAACTATGGGCCTTGTGAATTTCCAGTCCAATCCAAAGCCTCAGCCAGACCCCTGCAGATCGGGAAAGAAAAGGGAATTTATTTAGTTATAGTTGCTATATTTACAAATTTATGTCAGAACATAATGGATGATTTTGATGGACTTGATGGAGTTGATGGAGTTGACTCGTTGGTGGCAAATAACAGCTTATTTCGTACCAATATTTGCATCCCTCAACTGCCAACTATCAACAAATTAAACAAATATGTTATAAATTTTTTTCTTTTTTTTAATGTTAGTGAATGAATGGACAAGACATTATATATTATATTATTCCATTTATTAGTCCGCTCAAAATTCAATCGTATTTTCAACAACAACAATGCTAGTCCGCATTACCAACCCTCTTTATTTATTAATTTTATTTATAAATCAAATTTTGAATATTCTATATTAGTAAAACTTAGAAAGGTTTCACCAATGAAATGAAACTATGAAAACGACTTATAAAAAATTAACTTGTGGGTTGATAATCATAATTTGATAGGGTAACAATTCGATATGACTTTATTATTATTATTATTATTTATTACGGTCTCGTTTTCACACAAAATGACAAGATAACGCTCTAACCTTATCACATTTGCGCACAATAGCAAAAGGAAAAATCTTTCGAACTCACCCGCTAATTGAGAAGCAATAAACTTCCTCAAATTAAACTATTTAAAAGGTTGAAAAAGATGGTGGATACAGAGAAGAAAAGACGGCCAATTTGCTGTTACAATGTCCTTACATGTTAAGAATAGGATGACTATCAAGTATATTTCAAGTATCCAGTTGTGTTGTGTGAACACACACTCTCTCTCTCTGCTCTCTCTCTATACATATATATATATACCCGTTTATTCTAAACTTTCTTCAACAAATTGTAGACACAAAATGCACTTCTTTTGTTAAAAAGACATGCCTACTCTTTTTTTTTTTTTTTTTTTTTTGGGGAGATTTTCTCTATCAATCAAAGAAAGAAGCATCAACTGTCAAAAAATAAAAATAAAAAGGGGAAAAAAATCATACCCAATTACTAGAAAGTGCAAAATCATGGAATCTGAAAGAAAGCTCTCCAGCAGTGTCTCTCTCAAGCTTCATTTCTGACCTTTCACCAGCTCCTGATCTACGCTCACCTTGAACATCATCAGGAGACAGAGGCTGTATTTGGCTCTCATTTGCTTGGCGTGTCAATTGAACTTCAGGTGGAAATGGCAAGACAGATGGTGTGGCAGCCCTGAATCTAGTCTGGCTGCCACTGGACGAAGTCAAGGATCGGTCCCAAAGGAACACATGAAGGAATATAGGGACCTTGGCATGACGGTGCAATGACAGCTTCTGGCTTAACGATACGGTGTCAAAGCATCGAACTGCTCCTGTCGAGGAAACCATCCACGGGAGGATCTTCTGGTTTGCTATCCTTGAGACCACAAGCAGTCTAGACGCCTCCCTCGCCTCTTTGTACAGATTGCTGAGCCCCGACCGACATGAAGGCACATTTTCATTACCATCAATAACTGATGAAATGTAAACAAATCCCTGTCAATTACAAGGAAATGATCATAAGCAAATGTCTTTTAGAATGTATATTTTTACTACTATCTACCTATACTAGAGAATATCTTCATGAGGGCCTGAAGAGAAAGTTAGGAGACCTCGTCTGTACGGCTAATGGCAAAACCAAGCTTTGTGTCATCTTCGTGTATCTTTATTTCAACAGGAAATTCTCCTCCAAGAGGAGCATACCAGAGTCGAACTGCTCGGACAACCCCAAGATCAACTCCATGATAATCTTCAAAACCATATAAGCTCGCATTTGCCAGATTGGCTAAATCAGATGATGATCCTGCGTTTACAGTAGAAGAAGCTGTCTCTCCTGATATCTGCAATACATACCAAAGAAACCAAAAAAAAAAAAAAAAAAAAAAAAAAAAAGTGAAATCTATTCGACCATTCAAATTCGAAGCCTTTTTATATTAAACTGCAGCATTTCTTGAATAAAATTATAAACAAGAGAGAAAACAGGAAGGTGAAGGAGATAGGAAAGTGCTTGAGCATATGTGACTCGAATATAAACATTTTATATATCTATGGCAATCTGACAGGCTTCAATGGGAAATTATGTGTAATGTACTTCACAAAACATCACCCAAGAATGATGCCGCCAAAAAACTATGTTTATTAAACATCAACAAGTTAAGCTACAACTTGTTCTTTCATTTCCATAAGAGAACATGAATTCATTACATGCAGCCATTTCTAAAACTGTACCAACCAAATTATAACCATTCGCAGCAAATTCAAGGTTTATATATCATATTTGGAATATACACCAAGATCAGCAGCTAAGTAACGTGTACCCAAAGTTCATTACAAATGAGTCTGTTGTCATTAGGGTGTTTACCTTTGTAAGTAAGGACTCAGTCTGTATGTTCATAAATACGATTGGGACCCCAGAGGCCTGTGATGCATTGAGCCATGCATTTGCCCTAGCCTGTGTATCCTCCAAGTCATTGTAGCGAGAAGCAGCTCGATCTGAAGCTTTTGGAAGGAGGATTATAGAAAGAAAGGAGCTAGAACTGGGGATGGGAAGCAACTCCTGCATCCTCCTTTCCCATGGATATGAGACATATCCATCCTGAAGCCGTGATCTGGTCAGTGCACTAACCATTCTCGAGTTCCTTGAAGCTGCATACCAAACTCATGTTTCAGACTTCTCAAAAAAAAAAAAAAAAAAAAAAAAAAAAAGAAGAAAGACCTGGTAAATTGAATGCCATGTAGTATGTAAATTTTAGTTTCACCTAATCATAAAAGTCAGCTGTTTTATCTCTAAACTTACAAGTTATTGATGATAATTTAGCAGGTTTGCATTCTCCTTATTCATCCATAAATCATAGATAACAAGTTAGTGGCAATAAACACTTGTTGTTCAAGGGGAAAAAAATTGATTGATTAGGATGCTGTTTTCTTCAAAATGGTAAAGTAAATTCAAGCCCTGGTGTTGAAGTTAAGCCTAACTATTTACAGCGAAATGTAAGAAGCAAGATCTGATATTGAAGAATTCGATGGGAAACAGAGGATGTGCATGAGATCAGGTGAACTAAAGAAAGGTTGCAATCAAGTGGGCCAACTTTAGGTCCATTCTTTCAAAATGAAAATGAGGAATATCCTGCAATTGTGGGCTACGTGAAATTGCGCTGCTTTCTGATGGTACACACCCCAGAAAATCTTGTACCAAAAGAAAAAAAAAAGATATACAATTTTTATCCAAATATTGGCTTCTAAGATATCAGCATGCCAAATGCCCAGATATAATGATTAATAAAATGCCACTGTTATAAATTTAACCATGCTTTTATGGCATTTTTCATGAACAAATTTAGCAGTAATAATCAGCTTAATCCCAAAGGTTAAGGGTAATCTGTTTAACTGGTGAACAATAACAATGTTTTCACCAAGCCATCCCCATTTGGTTTAAATTTCTAGTCTAAACTCTATGGGCATATCTAGATTTTGGTCAAAACACCCAAAAAAAAAAAAAATCAACTAAAAATAATAAGAGGAAACGAAAAAAGACAGATCTTTCTTCTTCTTCTTGTTTTCTTTTCTTTTCTTTCTTACTAATTTATTTTATTTATTTATTTTGGATTGGACAGCTTTTAAAATGAAAATAATAGCAATAATTATTTAGTAAAGATAATGAAAAGAGTGGGAAAACAAGGCTGCTAATCTAGAAAGTCAACGTAACCAAAGACTTAGACATGGTTAGGTTCTCTACCCACTTTCAAGTCGCAATAAAAAAAAAGTTAAAATTATGACCATCCCCCTAAAACAAATTAAAATAAAGTTACAGAGAGTTAAAGGACCAAGCTGCTTGTTTCTCTACCCAAAAGTCTAAAGTGTTTCTTAAGCCTCCACGACTGCTATGAATTTTGCCAATCGTGGCTAAGCTTAGCTTAGCTATCCATACAAGCAAAAGTTAATGAAACACAGCTATCCATACCCCAAACACACCGATGGTGAAACCTAAAAAATAACAATAATAATAATAATAACAATTATTATTCTTATTATGAAGTTATTAATTATGACACCATCGGCATATAATTTATTTGGTAAAATAAATAAACAGATCGGTGAGTAAGCAGATTCCTAAATCTGATTCCACGAAGAATCGAGCTCGGAAGCCGTAAGACCGAAAGAAAAACAAACTGAATTGGTATAAAACAAACTGAATCGGTATAAGTGGGTTATTATTTATATGCATAAATACCATATCATAATTTACCAGTAATTATACGACTACGATTCCAATAATATAATTAACAATAATAAGATGGGGTGTAATGTAATCCACTAGTCTATACTTACAGGCTGGGGAAGGAGGAGGAACAGAGAGAAACGTGCCTAAGAAATCAAGTCAACGGAAAAGTCAAAAACAAACGTTAAAAACAAGACTCACCTTGGAGCTCAAAGCACTCGGACTCGCTCCGATCCAAGAACCCGACGGTGTAGTTAGGATCGGAGATGGACCTGAGCATGTAATGCTTCTTTCCGGCGGAATCGTTGGGGACGATGCAAGCCTGCAACTCAGCAAACTCGTCGCGACCTCGGCGGACTCGGACCAGAATGGAGGTGTCCTTGGCCTTGAAGGAACTGTGAAGAATCTTCTGAACGCCGTTCCGGCCGTTCTTGAACGGAGACTTGACGCTTATGGAGCTTCCGATTCGGAGCTCCTCCACGATGTCTCCCGTCTGCAGCATATCGGCGGTCCACTCATCGGCTTTGGAGCTTCCTTTCAGGCACTCTATCGACAGAACTGTTGGGGATTTTGGGTCTCTAGTGGGCGAGTCTGAACTCGGTTGGACTCGCTCCATGATTCTTAACAAAGACGTTTTTGATCACCTAATTTAATTGCATACGTATAATACATATATATACAGATAGAGATGGATTAGATAGAACCCCAAATATTATCTGCAAGAAAATTAAGCGAGCATTTACAGCGGCGATCTCTCTCTCTCTCTCTACTTAATATATGTTTGATTGTGAGTTTAGAAATGGAAAGCCAGAAGAGAAGGGAAGAGAAGGGAAGAAAAGTTGAAATGATGAATTTTTGCCAAATTTTCAAAAGTTACATCTCTCATTCTTCTTGTTTCGTTTTTTAACGTCAACCATGAAAAATACAATAAAAACAAAACATTATTATTCTTATTTATTTATTTATTTACTATTCACCAAAACCATCTTCTGGGCTCCCCAGGAAAATCCAAAGAAATATCTCCCTCGGGAGAACTTGCGTTGGACACGCAGACTCAGAGAAAGTCAAATTTTTTTTTTTTTTTCTCTTTTTAGGAAAAAGAGAGCGATTGAATTTCGGACATAAATGAGAATTTTTAATAATTTAAATATTATAATATAATTTATTTTTAATATTTTTTTGATTGATTAATGATCATGCTGATAGTAATGATAGATATGTTGAAAAGTCTGAAAGGTGGCCTCTCTTATGAAGATTATAATTTATAACACCCACCTTAACGCGTGTGAATGTGATCGACTAGTTATCAACAGGAACATCGTACCCTTTTCATTTTTCAATTTACATTGTATATATATATATATATATGTGTGTGTATTTATTATTTTAAAATTTTCCAATAATCTCCCACTAACAACTTTTCTTCAAATTGGAATTTAGAATTACCAACTATTCCCTATAATCCAAATTGTCAAAATATTATTGTCTAATGCTAATGGGTTAGATATTTATCTTTTTAAGCTATCATTCATTCATTTATTATGCATCATTTCTCAAATAGTGGTACGAGTTTTCTTTAACTTCACAAAAAATACAATAATTGAAACGAAAACATAACAGTAGTAAATTGGAAAAAAAATATATATGAGAGGAATAAAAGATTTTTGAAGCAGTGGAAAGGGCAAAAAAAAAAAAAAAAAAAAAAACTTTAAAACCAAGATAAAACTTTGAAGGTAATTAACAAATTTGTTTCTTTAAGAATCGATAATTAAGATTAATATAATAGATAGCATCAAAATCTATTTTGTCATAATATTCTTATTAATTTGGAGTCCCTGATGTATAAAAAGTAAGACAAGTGCGTAGTTGGTGGGCAGCATTTATGTGTAGGCATAATTTGAAATGGAAACATTAATTGTCTTTAATCACGTTTGTGCGGCTGCACACCATATGTTCCCATTCAAATTGACAAATTTTTCTCTCTTGGTGAATTCCTAGTACCACCAAAAATTGAACGCATCCATATCCTTCTTGTTGTAATATATACTTTAATAAAGCATAAGTCTACTTTTAGTACCATAATAATTGGTGCTATTAGACTTTTGTCTTTGGCCCATTCAGAGATCCATCTAAGAGACTCCCCCCGTTATGCATCCCCCAACTTGACTTTGTTTGTTGATTACATTAATTGCAGATTCAGTGAATATACAACTAAATAGTTTTTTTGTGTAATTAATTGTTATGGTTTAATATAATTTGCCAGATATATGTATTACCAAAATGTATTATATATAATAAGTGTACCATATCATCTTATATCTTTTTTAATTATAAATTATGTGATACATCACACGTAACAATAAAATCAATCCTTTATAAAACATTGTTATGTATTCGATTATTAATAGTTAATGCCACCATGCTATGCAATAAAAATAAAAAAATAAAAAAAATAAAAAAAGAAAGACCTCTTCTACTTTATACAAGTGTATATAATAATATGTTTATTCATAAGGAAAGTATATCTATTTATAGAATTTTGACTCCATTATAATACTTGCTAAATGGGTGAATAACTTGTTAAAAGTTGTTTTCACTGAAATCAGCATAAGTACTATTAGGGATTAAGCCCACTTTGATGTAATTTTTATTTTTATTATTTTTATTTTTTCGGATTCTCTCACAGAAACAGTAACATCCATCTAAAAAAAGAATGTGGGCCCTTATAGATGGACATCACACTGGAAACAACAAATTTTTAATCTAATCTAATCTAATATATAGAGGAAGCTTCTAACAGATGACTAAAAATGATAAAAATTACTGATTGATAGCCTAGATTCATAGGAGAAGACAGTGAAGAAAATGAAGAAATCATTTTGGAGATATTTGGGTTGCTTAATTATGAATATAGCATATTATAGGACCCGACCCCACCTCCAAAAAAGCATATATATACTGAGTGATCATTGAAGTCTGGAGACACTGAAAAACAGGAGGCTATATATGGAAGATGCATGCATGACCTTTGCACAAGGATATAAATAGAAGATGAAACAGGTGATTAAAGCTCTTTTTTTTTTTTGTTTTTTTTTTTTTTTCATCTGCATGCAAAGAAAGGAAAAAGAAAACAAAAAGGTTTAATGTTTTCAAGCCAGCAGTATTATGAATGTTCACTCACTTTTTTTTTTTTGTTTTTTTTTTTTTTTCACTTTTCTTGGTCTCTTTTAATCTATTTCGAATCAAAATTAGTAAACAACTTTTCTTGCCTGAAGGTAGTATACAACAAGCAGCGATTCTGAAAATTTTCATACGACAGCTAGAATAAAAAATAAAAAATAAAAAAGGAAGAAGAAGAAGAAAGACCCAAAAAAAAAAAATATATATATATATATATATATATATATATATATCCTTTTCTTAAAGTACAATGACTTTGAAAAATCGTAGAAATCAAGAAATTAATTGACCCTTTCAAACTGGCTATTGTCTGATGTTGTTAGGATTGGATTGGCTTATTCAATTGATTAGGTACAGACAAATTTAACAAGCTCTAATAAATAATTTTGTTGGTGAGTCATTTTATGTCTAATACAGAAAAGGACATTTTTTTGATTTTCTTTGCTATTTTTTCTTTATACATCTTCTTAATTTGGAATAATATTTCAATTCAAAAACTGAGGTGATAGTGTTTTACTTACCTCCCAACCCATGAGAATATATTGGTAAGGTCTTTGAATTACATTTACATTTACATACTTTGCTCTACAGCTTTCTATCCGTTTTCACAAACCTCAAGGTCTGCACCAAGCTCCGATAATACAAACTTAGCCACAAAAATTTGTGTTGGATAATCTTCAGCCACAATATCATTTTTCCCTCTCAACTGTTTTTCACTTTATTTTTCTACTTCTATTTCTTTCATGGAATCATCTAAATCTAGACAAAAGCTTTTGGTCACTTTTCGGTCCTAATGAATAATAATAATAATAATAGTGTAAATTGAACACCCATGCAATGGATTGAATAGCTGCTGCAGCTACATTGTGGACAGCCAACGAACCCCAGAAAATCAAAAATCAAAAATCAAAATAAGATTTTTCCGCAATCTACACAGTAGTAAATGCAATCTAAAAAATTACCAAGTATTTATACGAGAGCAATCCTTAAGAAGCTAAGAGTCAATTTATTTTATATTTATTGAATATATAAATTGGAGATTATGTCAAAATTATCTTTAACGCATAGAATTTTAGTTCAACTCTACATGGAAGAATTTTACAATTGATGTGAAACTTATTATAATTCAAAGCCAAAACCTTTTCGGCCTTTGAAAGGAGCGTCTCAGCAGATTTGTGGAATAACTAATGTCGATAAGAATGAAATTTCAATACATTTTTGTTTTAACATATTTCAAAACTAATTTACTTGTAATGATTATATTAATATATTTAGACAATGAAAAACGTATCTAACTTCTTCTTCTTCTTCTTATTATTATTATTACTATTTTCTTTTGGTAATGAAGAAGATCTTTCCCAAGTATTTATGCAATATAATTTGTCCGCTTCTTATCTTATTTCATAATTATTTAATTAAAAAAATTAAAATAATTCAATGGTCAATCTTATGAACTACAAATCGAGGTGCCAATTGAGCATTTATCAGCTTGTAATGATTATATTAATATATTTAGACAATGAAAAACTTATCTAACTTCTTCTTCTTCTTCTTCTTATTATTATTACTATTTTCTTTTGGTAATGAAGAAGATCTTTCCCAAGTATTTATGCAATATAATTTGTCCGCTTCTTATCTTATTTCATAATTATTTAATTAAAAAAATTAAAATAACTCAATGGTCAATCTTATGAACTACAAATCGAGGTGCCAATTGAGCATTTATCAGCTTTATAAAATGAAAGGCTGATTCATTCTTTCATGAAGATAATAATCATAATACATATATTATTAATAGATAGTGAAGAAGTAGCTTTTTACAAGAAAATCTACTGTAATCAACAATGTTAAACAGGGGAAAATCTAACTTCAACTTCTATATATAACCTGATAATGGTCTTGAAAACGAGAAGACATGCAACTACAACTTGGAGATGGACATACATTCTGTATTCAGCCTACACAAGGAAGAAATACAAGAATAAATGAGAACATAGTATGAAGAAATGGAAGAGTCCAGACTTTGAACAAGATATTGGGTCTCTAGCTTTATGGTTTCAAATGCAAATGCAAATTCTTTGGAAGTTTGAAAACTTAATTTGAATGATTGTTGCAGAGGCATCATTGAGAATTAGAGAGTAAGAAGAGCATGATACCTACTAAACCCATCTCTTGTGCGGTGTTGAATCCTTTTTTCCAGATAGAATATGCCTCCTACTCTTTTTGGATTCTCCACCAGCTGACAAGTGCCTTTGCCTTGAAGATGGAATTGTATAAGATCTCTGATTCATTGATATTTCTGTTAGAGGCCTTTCTGATTGAGACTTTGCATGCCAGTCCTTTGTTCTCACCATTGAACATGATGCTTTTGCTGGTGCTGATTTCTGGCTGGTTGTCGAATCAGTGTCAAAACTCTGGGCAGGGATCTTGGGCCTCTCAAAAACAGTAGATTGGGATCGTTCAGCAGGGCAGCTGTCTGAATCAGAAGATGAAGGACTAGTGGTACCGTCCATATCATAAAGGACGTTTTCTGTCATGTATGGCACTTGTTTACCATGCGATTCTGAGAAGGAGGGTCTGCGGAGTCTTGTAAGGTTCACCACCTGCATTTTAGTGATTATGTTGGGTTTGAAACAAAGCAAGAAGTACTATTGGAGACAGCTATTTTCTCAACAGAATCATCATCATCATATAGACGCAGCATTATTTTATTGTATATGATCTCAATAACATGTATTACTGCTAAAAAAATGGGCATTATAACATGTGCCCTCTTTATTAGAATGCATAATCTTTTGTTCCATCATTTTAATAGCTATGCTATCATACATCATGCAAGCATGGCCAAAGATGCTGAAAATATACTATTTTCAATTACTTATCTAAATTAACATTTCCACCACCTGATTTACCTTTTGTTCTAGAACCACCATGTCTTTCTTCAATCTTGTAATCATCATGTTCTTCCTTCGTATGATGTCTTCAAGCTCTGCTATCCTCTATTGTGAGGGATATAAATGGACCAACTTTGATCGATTAGTAAATGGCACGTGCAAAATGCAAATTGCAGAGGTAATTAAAACAGAACATTACCTTTGTGCCAGCAATATCAGATGAGTGGAGTAAAGTGGTCAGCTCTTTAATGGTGGCATCCTTCTCGTCACAGTCCCTCTTGAGATTATAAACGTCTTGTTCTATGGCTAAGTTGTTCATCTGTACAATCCATGACAAAAACCGAAAATATGGTTCAAACCAGTACCAACTACAAAAACGATTGAGTTCTTTATTGTCTTCGGTAAAGTATACAGTATCAATATTTCAGCTTGTTCCTGAACCTTCATATTACCTGGAATTCAGCAGCAGATGTGACACTTGAAGCCCAGTCCGATAAATCAGACATCCGGCGCTCTTCTTGCTCTGCTACATTTTTATATTGGAGAATCTCCTCCCCATTGGAGGCTTTAGTTACAGAGTTGCCCTGAAGCCAAATTCAAGAGTGAGAAAAACACAAGAAACTTTCAAAACTCACAAGCAAAGAATTTATTTAGCTGGTAATGAAATGAATTCTTACAGTCAACTTATTAAACAGGTTATGATGTTCATCACAGAGCCAGCAGCCGCAATCAACAAACTTGGTTTTATCAGAGCCCAAAACTTCATGGAATGGTAAGTCTGCATTAGCCCCTGACTGGTCCTTTACGCTGTTTAGCCGCTCACACAGACAGTCAAGCTTCTGCTGCATGGTTGATAACACTTGATCCTGATAAAATATCCACAAAAAAAAGAATCTAAATCATATATGCCGGTGAAGATTTCATTATTGGAATTTTCAATTTTAAATTCAAAAACTTCATTAAATAAACTTGTGTTGTAGATCAGATGCACAAGCTAATAGTAAAATCAGTCCGGAGAACACCCGGTCGATTATAATTATGAAGCTCCAAATCTATTAAGAATAACTATAAGAACTATTTAATCCAAATATATTAAGAATAACTATAAGGACTATTTACCCAAAAGAAAAAAAGAAGAAGGAAATCAACCATAACCATAATCTGTAAACTCGAGCCCTAACATAAATGCTCAAAGGGTAAAACTACAACTAAAGACAAAAAAGAGGTGGGGCTGGGGACAGAAATAGCAAAACTAATCTTAAAAAATAAGAAGTAATTATCATGCTTAGAATATTAAAAAATCAAGCTTTTATTACAGCTTCTGAGAAATGAGATTAACAGTCAGAATCTTATATATTAAAACCCAATATTGAAAATCATGCATAAAACCGACAAGATACTGTAATTTATACCAGACCCAATTTAACTAAACATGCTAAAAATTCAATTTTTAAAACAAAATCTTTAGCCTCATTCATTAGCATAACCGATAAAATTAATACAATAAATAATGCATGAAATCAGCAATAAACATAGTTAAGAAACACCACTCACGCTCAAAAGTCACACTGTCAGTTTAATAATTACATAATAAACTCAAAAAAAATGCGGAGTTATTTAGAAAAATCACTATTGACGAACCCGAAGCTCTACTGATTTCTTGAGTTGACAAATTTGGCCGTTTTTCTTGGACTCAGCAACGGCGACTCCGATCACGGCGACAATGAGGAAGCGTTCAATGGGACTAAACAGCTCCCAAGCCACGGCTACATCTGGGTCCAAGCCTCCTTTAATGGCTCGAGCCGAACTAGCCTCGTCCGCATTGACAAGCCGTCCTTCGAGAGACAACCAGGCAAGCTGTCTAGCCGCAGGGACCGGTCGCCTGGGCTCCGTGAAGTTGCTGGAGAGGCGGCGCGTGGAGTGCAAGGGTATAGGGGTGAAGGGTGCGAGAGATACAATACACGGAGCCGCCTCAAAGCCGAAGCCGAAATCGTCGTCGGCTTCTTCCATGGCGTGGAAAGGAGAAAGAAATGGAGCGTGATTGCAGTGCTGATGAAGATCCGATTTTTGTTTTTTTTTATTATTATAAGTATTTATTTTTTATTGGTTTTATTAATTTTTTTCTGAATTTATTTTGCATATTCAGGAGGAGCCATTTTGAATCATTCAAAATCTTTTGATTTGGGAGGGAAATCTATACTCAAATGGAAGTGAACGTTCGGGTGCCCAGTTGGAAACTTGCCACGTGTATCTCTTCCGTCGGGTTTTTGTTTTTTTTTTGGATGTTTTCTTCCCCTCATGATCCTAGTCCTTATGCATGTCATTTGTTTGTTTTTTTTTTTTTTTTTCCTTTCATTTTTGAAATTTAAATACGTGAAGGCTTTAATAAGAATATGTTGAAAATAAAAATACCATGACAGAAAGTTATTCAAATGAAATTTTCTTTCTTTCTTTATTTGGTTATTTTTTAAATCTTGAATTCAAATAAAATTGGATATGAATTAGAGTTCGTTTCCAAAAAAAGATTTTAAGTGAATCTAATAATATAGCATATATTTTTTAGGAGAGGTATTCAATTTAGAATTTGAATGATTTTAAAAGTTTTTTTAAAGTTTTGAGGTATTCGATTTAGATTTTAAAAAAATCCATACAAGTCTAATAATATTTAATTCAGATTTTAATGAATTTTATAAAAGTCCATTAAAATCTAGATGTATTCAATTAGGATTTTATAGAATTCTTTTAAAATCTGGTGGTATTCAAAAAGTCATTTATTTTAAAGATTTTAAAAAATGATGGATTTTAATGGATTTGAAAAGATTTTAATAGGGAAATTGTGAAGAAAATTGTCAATATGAAATCCAGCTTTAAATCCAAATATTTCATTGGATTTTTATAAAATTTTTATGGAGTCTGTAGAATTTCATAACAAACCATCAAATCTTTTAGAGGGATATATTCAATTTAGAATTTGATGGATTTAAAATGAATTATAGACTGTAAAGGATTTGATGGATTGTTATGGAATTCTACAGACTCTATAAAAATTTTATAAGAATCCAATGAAATCTTTGGATTTAAAGCTGGATTTCATATTGACAATTTTCTTCATAATTTTCCTGTTAAAATTCTTTCAAATCCATTAAAATCCATTATTTTTTAAAATCTTTTAAAATCAATAACTTTTTGAATACCACCAGATTTTAAAAGAATTCTATAAAATCCCAATTAAATACATCTAGATTTTAATGGACTTTTATAAAATCCATCAAAATCTGAATTGAATATCATTAGATTTATATGGATTCCCTTAAAATCTAAATCGAATATCTCAAAACTTTAAAACACTTTTAAAATCCTTCAAATTCTAAATTAAATACATCCTCCTTAAAGTATATAATTCATTTTAAATCCATCAAACTCTAAATTGAATACATCCCTCTTAACTTGGTAAGCTTGTAAATGCTGAACAAAAAGAGAAAAAAAGAAAAAAAATAAGGAATTCACCCTTATTTTTCTAAATATGCTTTTCATATCCGATTTTTTTTTTGTTTTTCTTTCCAAATTGGATCCTTTTAACTCCGTAAGAAGACTCAGGTCTAGGGGATTAGGTTGAAGCCCATGATAGAGACTGAAAAAGGCCTAAGCACATTTGTTAAAATGAATAGGCCCACTTGACCCTTCTAATCCGGCTCATTTTGATGGGGCGTCAGTCTCTTTATACATTTATATCACATCCCGTAAATGACGAATTTGCAGAGTCCCTCTCCTTCCCTTTCACGAAAAATAATAATCATAATAATGAAAGAATAAATACAGAAATCAATCCTTTTGTAAATGTTAAAAGATAGAAGAAGTAATTCGTTTACTAAAAATAAATAAATAAAATAAGTAACTCTTCAAAATAAAAAATAAAAAAATAAAAAAAAAAACATAAAAGAAGTAAACATGTGAAAGAGGATAAATTTGGCAAATTTGAACTGTTTCCCTGTGAACCCTACTACTCCCATGTGATTCAAAAAATTTAATATTGTGTTATGGTTTCAATAAGTATGCTTTCTTAAAAATAAATAAATAAAACATGTTTATTGGCATCCCATACCATTAATATTATTTGATAATATCAGGGCCATGTATTTTGGGTCCAACCATACTAAAATTAGAGTGTGGATTTTTTCATTCCACACCCAAAGGTCTTAATTGACAAGAGAGGAAGAGTAAAGAAGGTCCACACTCCATAGAAAAGGCATGTAGATTGGTGATACCCTCCACTCGAGTCCACTCCACTAGCACAGCTCTCTCTCTCTCTCTTTCTTTCTTTCTTTCTTTGCTTATTCTATCTTCTCATTGTGCCCTTAGGTTACCTAAAAAATACCAAAAGACTAGGGACATTGTGTCCTTTCCTACCAAAACTACCACAACCCAAATTTCCTTTCACATACAAGGAAAAGCCAAAGATGATGACATCACTTATGACATGGCACGCACTTCCATGGCTTAGGCCACAAGAAGGGATTAAATAAAAAAAAAGAAAAAAGAAGTGAACAGTCACTCATTCATTCATTAAGGTCAGCTACCTCATCCTCCCATTACCCAGTTCATACATCATAAGCCCATAGCCAACATCTCACACCCTTTTATTTTTTTAATTTTTTATTTATTTTTATCTATGTATTTTTGCTTGTGTGAACGCCAACCAAACAAATAATATAAAATTTGGGACACTTTAGAAAGAACAGGCTTGGTACCAACTCCCAGGCACTATAGAACAATTATCCCATTTGGATTAATAGCCTAACATTTACTAACATGTAACATAAATTGAAAATTACCCCATTTGATCAACAACCTAACATTTACTATCATGCAACATAAATTGAAAGGAAAAAAAAAAATATATATATATATATATATATAAATATATATATATCCAACCACAATATCTTAATTTTATAGAATATTAAAAAAAAAATTAAGTTGAAATGAAAATAAAAAATTTATCTAAATTAATTTATAAAAATATATATAAAAAAATTTCACAGCATGAAGGATAGATTACCATATTATGATAGTATTAATGGTTCTTTTCATTAATACTCCTATCTGTATAATAATATTAATAATAATTTTCTTAAAAACTGTAGTAATCAATATTAAAGTTTAGTCGATAAAAATGCACGGATGTTCAGATCATATACAGACTATATATATATAAATATATGTATATATAGCAAAGACAATAAATTTGGCGCTGATTATTATTGTCATATGAAATCTTCAATTTGGATTCCATCATATGGGCCTTCCCTCTTTACTTCAGCCATCGCAGAGATCCCCGAGGGACCCGGAATACTAAATATGTATGACAGACGGTAGTTGAAGACTTTGAAACAAGAAAACCGAGAAAAGAAATCAAATGTTTTCAGGTTATGGACAATGAGAAAGAGAAAGAAAAGGTCAATGAAAATATTATTTAATCAGGTTGAACTTTAACTCTAGGTGAGAGTGAGTCTGCTCCACTCATTCTTCTCCCAATTCTGTGAAAAAGAAGGGTTCGGCTACCCACGTGCTTACCGTGATCCTTATATACGACAGCTTATTGATAGCATGCTCTGTTTCCTGCAGCAGAGGTAAAGCCGTTCTCTCTCTCTCTCTCTCTCTCTATATGCATATATATATCTCTCTGTGCGTGTGGGGAGAGAAGGAAAAAAAATATATATATATATATATATGTATAAAATATATAAAGTAGTTTGTTTTGGTGGGGTGAGTTGCAGAAGTGAAGAATACATGGAACATGTTACATGCACTACAACATTTACTATACAGATTAATTTCTACAATATCATCAAATAGATCTCCCATTCTGAAGTAGACTTTAGCAACATTTCTTAACCCATACACCTACCCCCATATAATAATAAATGGATCAATATCTTCTTATTTTTCAGCGCCAAAAAGATAACCCTCAGCTAGGCCCTTTTTCCCTTTCCTCTTTTTTATTGCCCCCCAAATTCTTATACTTCTTCTGTACATAAAAGTAATTAAAACCGGTTCCCATGCTTTTTTGCGTTATTGCTCCACTCTGTTTGAACACGTACACTTGGCACGTTTATCTGAAAGTGTCTACAATCCCCACCAAGAAGAAAAAAGAAGAAGAAGAAGAAGGAAATACATTTTTAGATGAGGTGAAAATTTTAAGATGGCTTGTGGTAGAATCTTTAAATTTTTTTTTTTTTTTTTAAAAAAAAAGAGGGGATTTTCATGATTTATACCTGTACTTGTTCTTGAAGATCTTTGATGTACTCAACAGCCAAATCCAACATGTCTGATGTGTTTGTTTGCTGCAAACAAGGACAAGATTTTTAGAGTCGGTAGACTAGAGCTCCCACAACGGTGTATACTTAGGAGGGAAATTGCTAGTGACAAGTTTCTACCTTGTCCATGCTTGGGACAAGCTCTTGTAGTTTCCTCATCCTTTCACTAATCCGTGTTCTTCTAACCTGAAATTATTCAAAATTCATAGATTTTTGGTAAAATTCCCATTAAACAAGAGGCATGAAGAAGAAGACTGAATCACGGAAATATATGATAAAAATAACATTACCCTCTCAGCAATGCTCCTAGGATGAGTAGCACAGCCTCGCTTGGCCCTGATCTTACAAGGTACAGAGTCTTGGAACTGCAAGTACTTCTCAATGGCTGCCATTTCAGATGATGTTTTGGGCAAACTCAAGTGGTGAGTCAAAAGTGTTGGAGGCCTTGCTCCAACTTCCACATTCTGAACCGACACAAAAATGTTTAAAAAAATAATAATAATGAAAAAAAAAAAAAAAACAAACAAACAATAGCTATATATTAATATTAGATCTGAAGAAACTAATAGAAAACCACAAAGCACATTTGATTAGAGAGAGAGAGAGAGAGAGAGAGTACCTGATTTTCTGATTTGTTTAGAGCTGAAAATGGTTTGGTATCGTCAAGTGATCTAAGTCTTTTCAAACCAGTAATACTGTCAGACATACTAGCAGAGTCATCCCAAGAAGGCATTGGAAGACCTGCTGTGACATAATTCCCAGTGTCTGGATTAGTGATTGCCAAGTTTTTGTCCTCCATTTCAGCAATTGGGCTCATCAGCCCTGCTGAAGGAAGAGGAGGAGGCCCCCCTGCTGTATTATAATTCTTCAGCCTGTTTGCAGAAGAAATAGCTGCTTCTTCTTTTGTGCTATTAGTGTTAGTAACTCCATAGTCTCCCATGACTCTCCGATAGCCTGACAATTCATAAGAGGTGTTAAGCACCATACTCATATCAATATTTTTAATCTCTCAGAGGGTATAGGAATATTATCTTACAAAGAAGAAAACCAGCAAAGGAAGGTAAAAAAAATAAAAATAAAATAATAAAAAAAGAAGTTCATACCATTATCAATGTTTATACTTGCAAATAGTCCGGCAGGAGAGCTACTATGTCGAATAAGATTGGAATTATTGACACTACCGGTCCTCATCTGTGGGATCTGATTCATACCCACGGAATAGTTAGATCCTTCATTCCCAGAAGGCAGGCTCTGATTTGGCAAAGGTGGTTTTGATGAAGGTTGGTAAAAGTTCTGTGAAGCAGAGGAATAATCGTTGAGGTTGCTCTGTTGCTGTTGCTCAAGAACCCCTGTTTCGTTGTTCATCGTAGATGTCGAAAACTGGGTCTTCTGGTCAGTCTCTGTCCCAGTCACCTTGTTTCCTGTATCGTCTCCTCCATTTCCACCGTTCATAAAACAAGCGAAAATTCTCTCTGTTTCGGGGCTCGAAGGCCGATCGAAGAACTGCTGGCAAAATTCTCTGTCCATGGCACTTGTGAAATACGAACTCGGCGCCGATCGGTATCGCATCAAGCCCGAGTTCATCTGCTGCTGTTGTTGAAGATGATCGCGAAATAGGTGATGGTGTTGGAGATCTGACTCCATTTCTTTGACGCTTCAACTTGAAGAAAGTAAAAGACTTTTGGCCTTTTTTTTTTTTTTTTTTTTCCTTCGTTTGGGAGTGATTAGATCGAACTCAAAGCTCTGGAAACGCGGCGAACCAGAAAAGTAACTAGGATTAAGCTTCTTTCCTCTTAAATACTTCCCAGAAGAATTTTCCCGGAAGTGTCTTCAGAGACAAAAACATTCAATCCTATCCATCCACTGTACCCAAATCCATAGGCTGCTGAGAAATACTAGCCAGAGAAAAACAGAGGAAAAAAAATAGAGATAAGAAAGTATCAATTTTACTCCTTAAATTACCCAACAAAACCCCAACAACTGTCAAATCTGATTATAACCCACTTTTCCATGGTTGAATCTGAAGCACTGTATTCAACAACATAAGCTAAAGAAAATCAAAAGAAACCATTTTTAACATAAGAAAATCAGATTAGAACACAGAACGAAAACAGAGGAGAAGAAAAAACTAAAACCAACCTCTCTCTCTCTCTCTCTCTCTCTCTCTATCTATCTATAACAAGGTTGTCCTTCGCTGCAGGTTTGAACTGGAGGTAGCAGTAGTGAAGTTGCTAACGATGGCAGGGGAGGGGAGGACTAAAGAGAAACAGAGTAAAATTTACAAAAAAACCATATTGATTTTCCCCTTCCAAGAGTGCAGCCAATGAGAAGTAAGGGAGGCCAGAAATCTATGTGTGTTTCAGATTTGGTATTTTTCATTTAATTAATGTGACAGTAAAGGGCTTGGTTGTTTTGCATTATTACGGAAATGCCATGAGCATTTAAAGAGAGAAGTGGCTGGACAGCCCGGATTATATACGATGTCGGCCAAAGGAAGTTTTTGGAAAGAACATAAGCTAATCCTATTTTTAGCACCTCCGGAGGCACGGGGTGGAGTTTTTTGCCCACCTGTAAATTTCCCAATCATCCTCTCAATCCTTGGACCACTATTATTATTATTATTTTGGATGCCACTTTACACACTTGACACTACCGGACAATTTCAATTTTTTAGGTCCCATTTCAACAAAGAATCATTCTCCTCCTATTTTTTTTTATTTTTTTTTTAGCTTGATTTCTTATTAAAATTTTTCTATGTATATATATATACACTTATAATTATAAGATAATTCAGAGGAAAAGAAAAGGAAAAAAAAAAAAAAAGAGGTTGATTAAGTTATCTTTAATGTGAACATTTGAAACCAAATAATACCGCCATAAATGCTTTTATAAACCAATTTTAAAGGAGCTCAAGGAAGTAAGATAGCAATAACAATTGTGTTTTTTGTTGACAGACACCAAGTAAAGACTTTTATTATTTTCCTTGTCAGTCGCATTTGTCAATGGCATGATTCACAAGGGAAGATATTGTATATATGTCTTTTTCTTCAATCCTCTTATATCAAACTATAAATTTATAACAATAAAAATCAATGAAAATTGCACTTCTTTGATCCTGAAATTCTTCAAATTTCGATTGAATATACATGTGAGATTGATCCGAACTTTTTTGGTAGGATAAACAATAATATTTTAGCAGTACATATACTCATATAGACTTACATATCACTTTTAGTATAAATTACACTGAAATTTAAACTAGACAGTGATAAAGATATTATCCTTCACTAGTTAAGTAGTGATTTAATTGATATTATATGCTTAAGCATTTTATAACATCATTGGAATTTGGTCTCTCTCTTTTTGTTTTGTTTTTTATTTTGTTTTTCAACAATATGCGGGCCTCAAGCCTTAAATTGGGGATGTAAATCTAGCTCAAAGACATAAAATGGATCTTTAGTCCCACTTACACAAAAAAAATGTTTCGGCTTGATTAAAGGATTTTTTATATTATTTTTTTCTATTAGTTTGTACTTTAATTTGAAAATTATGGGGAATAAATACTTCTTAATTATAATATATCACAAAGCATAGAAACAATCTCAAACAGAAGAATGTCTGGGCAAATTTGGCATAGGGGTTTTTATGTGGTTTGGTCATAGTCAACATGGAGCATATACGATAGCAACATAAGAGAGCAACCTGGCTGTTGTTTTTCATCATAATCAAGTTAATCAAATTATTATATAAATAAGTTTTTCATCTCCTTTTTTTGCATCCTAAACCAACCCATCGATTAAAAAAATGTAATAATGAAATCAAACAAAATAATTCTCCACTGGTTTTGGAGAGAATATTGGACAAAGAACATGATTTTTCTTTTGAATTTATAAAACTTCTTCAGCTGAGCTGTTAGATAGATTATTAATTAGGAGTTATCTAATTAATAAGTGCTTAATATTGAAGTTGAAAACAAGGACCATGTATGATGGCAGAAAGAAACAAAAAAAGAAAAAAGGACAGAGAATTAAATATTATCAGAAATGGATTCTTTTGCCACCTAATGGGGGACCTTGAGAGCCACGCGTACCCTTCTATACAAAGATGATTTTTGAATAATGTCTTTGGGGCTCCATGTGTTAAGTAGGTTTATACGTCTCCTTCTACGACAGAACGATCCATTTACATAGTATGCATTACTAAGGGCAAAGTTGTCTTATTATTAAGTACGCTATTATTATTATTTTTTATATATTTTATTTTAATGTGTTGGGTAGGTTTTGGTATTTAATTAATATGAAAGAGGAGCCCGAGACTTTGCCTGCCGCAAAAAATTAAACCTTGCAGAGTCCACAAGGTACCTAATAATAATAATAACAATAATTCAAACGTAAACACGTATACAGTGTAAGAATACAAGCTATCTTCTCGAAGAGTACAAATCTCTTCCTCTAAGTAAGGTCATTATTTTAGACAAATGATTCTCGGAAAAGATAACTGGTCTAATAGTTTCAATAGTTTAGCCATTTATAGAATAACTCAATTTGTCCAGATTTGACCTTTACTACTTTTTGTGGTTTTATATCGGAATTAGACGATGATTATATATTGCATATATAGGCCATCTAATAATGGACAATCATATCTAAATGCTTTTGGGTCTAAATAAAGCAAATTAGCAGAAGAAAAAAGCAGGTTAATTTATCACAAAGGAAGTGATCAGTCTAAACAAGAAAGGTTTTCTAATCAAGGTACTGATTTTTTATATATATATATATATATATTTAATTCTTTTAAAAAATAATCTTACTTAAGCAGCAAATGCACGTGTCCTTGTACAAATTACCGTCTTAATTTGACCCTAAATAAAGGGAAAGAGGGGTTATTGCCAGCTGCTAGGGGTGATTAATTTAGATTAGTTTGCAACCTATTAGAATGGCCTAATGTGGAAGGTGGAAATCTGAAAGCTTAATTTACTAATTATTTCAGATATTGTTTATCTAAATCAATTAATTTAAGCAGAAAGTAACAAAAGCACTGTTGATGAGTGGGGATCTTTAGGTATTAAAGTATTAGATAATGTTGGTGTATTCAAAGGTGGATTATCTTCTTGATGTTAACGTTTCTACTCACTTTTATCATAAGCCTAATGCCATTCCATAATGTGCATCACACATATGAGGAATATAGGACCCACCTTATAATTCTAATCTCATTTCAATTATTTGTACTTTGTCTTTTCTCTCACCTTTTCAGCTTTTTTTGATCCATCAGTTTTTTATTTTTTAATTTCTGAGCTGAATTCTGCCTATGCTCAGTACTTTATTAGGTGAACTGGTTTTTTCTAATATGTTTTGGAAACAATAAAAACAAAAAGAAAAAAACGATTTTTAGTGTAGACTTTTGCACATTTTGTAGGTATTGATCCCAAAGTCTCAAATATGAAAAACAAATGCAGAGATGATCTGTTTGATATGTGGATCAAAAGACTTATGAATGTCACATGAAAGAAGTATGACAGTAATGAAAATGACATCCTTCTTTCTTTTCCTATCAGTTATTTTATAACCGTTTGATTTAGATCGGAGTGTTATAACTTATAATTACCAAAAGAGATCTCACCTCAATGTTCCACAACTCAGTAGTATTACACCATTCAAAGAAAGGCCAAACACAAGAAAGAAAATGCAATACATCATTTAAATGGTAGAACTAATGTCAGTCCAAAGAAATGGTTGAATTAGTATAATAGTTTCTCATAAATTGTGTGCTTAAAAAATATATAAATGCATAATATGTCGACTTCAAGTAAAATAAAAACTAAAAAAGGATATCTTGAGCAATTCCAATAATCGGGTTCATTGATATTCCTAGTATAATAGATGCTATCACACATACAATTATATTCAATTCAATTCGATGGAATTGTACATTAATTTTTAAAAAAAAAAACTAAAAAGATATGAGATCAGTATGTATATGTATTAAAATGATATACATTTTTTCTAATGTTATTGTTCGTATCTATTTAAGAAAGAAATTAAAAATTAAACTTTTTTTTTTTTGGATAGATTACAATAAATTTCTACTCCAAAAAAGAAGGAGATATATTTCAAACCCAATATTATATGATTTAAATTTGAGGGGTTTACCACTATAGTAATCCTACTTAACAAAATTAAACTTCTCAATCTTATGATAAAAAACAATGGAAAAAAGTTGAAAATTAATGTGATTAATTTTAACGGGGTCCCAGTTAAAGTTGTCAACTGGATATATAAATAATAAGTTTAATTTGATTGACATTAAAATCATATTTTCATTTTCATTTTCCTTTTTTGCTGAGACACATCAAATCATTACTGTAAGATTGATTGTTAATGATAAAACATATAATTTATTAGTTTTATGTCGTTATCAGGATGGAACAACGATTGCCAAAGCCGAAAAGGTTGGAGAGCCTAACAGTTTCTCATACCTCCCGTGAGGTCCTGAGCTCTACTCAGTCAGTGATTAAAAACTAATACTTGATCACTCATTTTCATTTGAAAAGAACTAGTTATTGGATGCTGAATATATTCCTAATTTAACTGTGTGTATTCTAAGAAGTCGGCTGAAGGGGCGACTTTAATTTATATGCAATCTTTCGTATGTTGAATGTTTCCAGAGGTATTGAATCTCATAGTACCTAACATAAGAAGAAGAGAGAGAGGGGAAAGAACACTCGATTGTGGAAATGAATTCTCACTCTTTCTCATATACTTGTTTCTTTTTTCAAAATTTAATTAATTGTGTATATGTATTTTGACTTTTTTTACAAATGGTTTCTTTGTAGAGACAATTCAATAATAAAAATCATTATTTTCTTAAATAATAATTTGAATTCAAATCTCAAATGCACCATGTAAAAAAAATTTCTATTAATTTGAATTCTAGAAATGACTAACTATACAACATATATGACGAATACCAAATTATATGTACTTATTGATAGTCATTCCAAGAATGACATTATGACACTAACACCACCATCTGAAAGATTAGATGAGTTGACTCTAATATTTGTGTCATATATCTCTCTTTATCCACACATAAAGAAAGAAAATAAATTAATCAAGGATACCTCAATGAAACCAGTTTTTTATTTTATTTTATATACTGTCGCTTTGATTATTGAAACCAAGTTATATGGGTGATAATGTTTCTTGTAATTGTCAAAATATATAAATTATTCATATATTTGTTATATCAATATATGTATGTTTCCATCTAAAGAGAAGAAATTATCAGATTTTGTCTTCACTAACTTAATGATTCTGACTTTCGATTCTGATTTAATTATTTAAAATGTAGCATTGCTATTAAAAATTATTAAATATATAATAAGTTAAATGATAATTATATATAATAATAAGTTCAGCTTTATAAAATAAATAGTGGAACCCATTTGAATTGATATATGGAACACATAATGAAACAGACGCATATGGATGGATGATAATATATTTGGGTAGCAACTGCTGCTTCAGAAGTTGATACTATTACACATAATTTAATTTAAATTGCTTATCATATAATTAATATGTACTCCAATATTGATTTTGGAACTGGTATTATATAATATACCTAAAAAAACTTATAGAGGTTTGTGCAATATCTATATGAATGTATATATATTGGGGGCGTGTATAGGTAATAGGTGCATGATGTGGAGAGCATATGGGAAGTATAGAGAAACCGAGTGTGAAATGGCATGTGATGTGAGGTGGTGGTCTCTTTGTTAGTGTTGGAGCAAAATGAAAGGAATATATTCTCTCCCAAAATGCACAAACCAACAAACTCCAAATAATTTCTTCGCTTGCTTCCAAAATCTTTAATTCATCTTTCAGAGACAAAAAAAAAAAAAAAAAAAAAAAAGGGGTATTGCTCTTTTAGACTCAATGCTTCCCCTTTCAAAAAGCTAGCTTTGTTACATGCTTTTTATCAGCTCTGCTTTCTTTCTCAACGTGATGGGTAAAGGATTCCACATCCTTCTTTGCCACACCCTCCCATATATAAGTATGTATTATATGTGTATTCTTCCTTGCCATCTCTTTGTGCTCTCCCTTTCTTTCTGTGGTATACATATAAGGTTAATTCGTATAACAATATGTATGAACTGATCATATATAAGTATTGGCATCAAATTCTTGGCAGTTTCATGTCCTTAATTAATTAAATCGATATTTCTAATTAGTATATACTGTTATATATCCATGAGAGAGATCAGGATCAAACAATAGAGTCATGAAGAAATAAAAAAGAAAAGAAATTAAAGAGAGGGACTTAACTGATATGGAAGATGAAAAAGTGAAAAATAAGGCCTCCATTAATAAATATTAAATAGAAAGCCTGGTTGTAGTGTAGAGCAAGCAAGAGATAAGAAACTACATATAAAACTTTGGTCATAATCAGTAGATGACATTGTATCAAAATTCCCAATTATACCAATTATACTTGATTAATTCCAAATCCATGCAAGACAAGGCTCACATGATGTGACTACTACTCATGAGAAGCATCGAGTGCATATATATGAGAGATTCCACTCTCTTACCCTGCAGAATAATACTAGAAAAGAACACATGCATTTCTGGTAGAAAACCCAATTTCGTGATTCAAGAAGACCCACCTGAAAGACCACAAGTAAGTACAACAATATTAATGAAGGCATGCATGGGGAATCAATATCCAATCACCATTTTAGATACCAAATGTAAGAGATGGAGGCAACAGAAAGGAGAATCCAGAACAAGTTAAAACTTACCTGGTTTAATTATTTAGTTTCCATGTAAAGTAGTACTACAATATATATCAAAGCTGAATTAAAGAACCGTACCAGTACTTATTGATTGTTTTAGTGTTTAATTGTTGCCAACTATATATATATATATATATATATATAGTGGTTATATATCTAGCTACATTCTAATTACCACACATTAATTCTGCATCAAGCCTTTCAAAGCCAGGATATACTAAAGTAGCTTTTGATAATTATTTTCCTCGTTTTAAAATTTTTATGAATGAATTGGAATAATTATCAGTTTTCTACAATCCAAATAGCAATTAGCAAGTGAAAATTTTTTGGCAGCGAAAAAATGTGATTTTTGTATTCCTATTAGCTGGTTATGATTACAGTACAACACGAACACATAAACATCTTTTAAACCGTGGTCAGGAAGGTTGTAAAATGAAGTAGTCTTGGGATATAGATAGATACTCAACAGGGTAACAAAAATTGGGATGGTAGTGTGTGGAGCCGTGTATATTGGGTTAATGAAGGAAACATTAACATTCTAATTAAGTTTGTTTAATTAAAAGTTGGACGTCTTACCAATCGTTTGGGTCCAATTATAAACAAGAACCTCATGGCTTTGTGGTTTTCGAGTGATTGGGTGGCAAAATTTGGGATGTTCAGAATATATCCAGCTCCTTCTAGTAAGAAGAAGAAGAACAAAAAGCCCAATAAAGCTGGATGGCTTATTATCACAGATACCTATATAACTGCTTGGGCTGGTATTTACACTCTATCCCATGGTGTGGCCCACATATACGTCTATCAACACTCACGGTCTGCAATGCTCTAATCTTTTTCTTCTGAACGTGTAACTATATGTATCGCATCTTTTCATATTAGAATAAAGCTAGAAGCATCAGTAAAACTAGTTTACATATTTATTAAATTTTTGTGTATCATTATTTAATTAATTTTTTTTTATGTTATGTTCACTTATTTATAATTAGATTAAATTAATATTTTAACAATAAAATAATGAAACTTGTACAGTTGGTAAACATATATATGGAATTTTTTGTATTGCTAACATTACTCTTCCAACAAAAATGATCTTTTAGTTATCTGTGAAAATGGCACTTTAATTGGCTTTTCCAATAAACTATTGCAGTTTTTATAACTGTTAATAAATATGGCCATCCAAGCATACTGCAGGAAGTTTCTGGCTTCCTTTTATTTATTTATTTATTTTGGCCTAATTCTGTCTTCCTTGATTGAAAGTTTAATAATTCAGAATATTAAGAACCATCGTTTTATTATTTGGTCTTGCAAATTATACTATATGTTTTATCATGACGAATCTCAACCCAACATTACATAAATGCCAGTTTTTAAATGGATGGATGGGCATTGGGTTTGTCAAGATTTATAGGCTCATATTTTCTAATGCTATATCATTAAAATGTTTCCTACACGGTTATTTAAAGAAAGGAAAAAATCCCATGAAAATCCTCCACAATTATCTCTCTTTCTCTCTCTCTCTTATCTCATTATCCAAAATGGACACCAACCCAAAAATGATAATCTTCATACATAATAAAAATTTATTTACGCCAAATTGAGACATAAAACATTTCCAAGCAATTTTGCGTGCCCTATGGTTCAAAAAATAAATAATAAAGAAACAAAGAAGAGAAGGAAAGGCCTTGTTAAGGGCATGTCTTGCGCAAAATTCCACATGCACATATCTGGGAGCTTTCATGCGGTCAATCCAGAAATCCTGTAGTTGACTCCCCTGGATAACACCCACACACCTCTCAAATAGACATTTATATATTATATTTATTTCTTTTTTCTTTTTGATTGATTATTGTTGTTCTCTAATGAAAAGCTTCCTTAAGGCAATAAAGTAATATTCGTGGAACAGCACCGGGCTTGAGGCCTCAATCAATTAAAACTTTTAGTCTTTTTTTCTGACCAAAGCGCCTTCCTTCGGCAATTGAATTTTGCGCATTTAACAACTAATTATCAAGTAAAGAATTTTGCGGATTTGGAAATTTCATTTAATTTGCTGAGGTCCGGGTTTCCATATCTACCCGAGTAGTTGAGTGCATATATCGAAAACTTGGAAAATTAATACTTAAACAACTCCTACTCATATCTAGCTTAAGTTAAAACTTGGAGCTTTCTAATTAAGAAACGCATATCCAGATTTAATAATGCTTTCAAAAGATTTTCTTTTATTTAAGATGAGAAAATCCAATTATAATGCTAAATTTATTAAAATATTAATTAAATTTGTTAACCAAATAATATGATTATATTTAATTAGTTTATTTATTTAATTTACTTTTTTAATTAAAAATTAATTTATTCATATTTAAGTTATATAAATATATTAATCAATAACATTTTAATACATACTTTTACTAAGTAAATTTAATAAATATTTTAATATCTGTAATATTGTTGCAAATAAAAAAAAATATTTCAATTAATCTCTAATTATAGATTACATATATATTGGAATGGGAATTATCAATTTGAAACCATTGCCCATACATGGCAGTTAATGAACAACCATACCCTAAAAGGGAGGACAAAAATTTAAAAGGCCATGGGACATAATATACATATATAGTTAATAATCAAGGGTTAATCAGGGATTTTTAATGATTGCTTGATACTCCTTGCAGATGGTGGTAGGGTTTTTTCTTCAATGGAGTTCGCAGTCATGATATATGTCATATCTTTTTGAAAATCTCAATTAATACAGTTTTAATTTATATCCTTAAATTACTGTTCAAGTTAATTAATGTAAGCCCATCAAAATTAACTGGATCCCATATTCACTTGCAATCATTTTTCTTTACTGGGTACTTAATTATTTTGTCAATATTGTCAAACCTAAATTAATGACATTTTGAATATGCTTAATTGTCTGACCGTTGAGATTTTGGTCGGCAACATATATAAAGATAATAATACACACAAACATCAAGATCAAGAGAAATGATTTTTTTTTTCTATTTTATTTTATTTTATTGTTTTTGGGAATGAGAGGGAAGAGTACACCAGTAGGAAACATCTTGAATTCAATTAGATTATATTCTTACTACATCAAATAAAGTTGATTGGGTTTCTTTTTCTTTTTAATTTTTCTATTTTAACAAGGACTACAAAATTTCTATAATTTTTTTGGAGGAGGATTAACAAGTCGTTAGTTTTTTATTTGGTAAGTAACAAATCGTTAGTTTAATATATATATATATATATATGAAATGTTCCTAAGATCCAACGACCCATGAGGCATATATATGCAAACATATCATCTGGCCGGTAGGGAAAGATCTGATGCACATGCGTACCACATGCCTTATCTCAATCATGTCACTATAGAAGGGCCATGATTATAGCTTGGTCAATCCAACTTCAAACCCGATTTTGTTTTTATATGTATTATATATATATATATATATATATATATATATATATATATTTATAAAGGAAATTCAATAATTTTACCCTATAACTAACCTTATTCCATCAAGTCCTTAAACAATCGCATCCTTTTTGTCATATGAACAGCTAGCTAGCCTTGTAGTTGCCAGATCTAATGGAAACCTTACTTCAACTATAACAACACTTATTCAAAAAAGAAAATAATAACGATAAAATATAAGGTGGACTTACGACCGTTAATTTGCAAAACTGGAAAAAAGGAGAATCTTGTCCAAAGGGTTCTTAATCGAAACATCACTACACTGGCCTTCTCTGGCTTGTCGATGAGATGCTTCATCCAAACCTATCTTATTTCATTGCCTCTCACATTTAAATTATCAGAAGCCCAACAATCAGTGAGCTAAATGTTTATTTAGCATCATTATTAACCAAATATGCATAAATTAATTTAAGCAAATAATTTTGTTAAAAAAATACATGTGTGTGTATATATATATATATATATATATATATATATGTAAGTGTAATTATTTATGCAATATTATTTTTTACTGCAATTATACATACATAAATTAATATCTCATAACACTTTATGCTGATATGCTGCGGTTAATTAGTAATAGTGTAGTTTTAAATTTTATTATTTTGAGTGTACATTCATATGCCATTTCATTTCATCTCAGAACAACTCTGTCAAATTTCGAGAAATAATTAAAAATTAAAAATATATGTATATGCTGGTTCTGTGGACTTCAAAAACCACCACTACAGAGAGGGTTCAAAGTCCAATCCAAAAGTAATATACATGTGAAGTTGAAAAGGTCCCTTTCAAATCATGAGCTTTGGCTTTTTCATTTTAGTCCACAAGAAAATATTGTTAAAGACAATTGGAAATTTTTTTAAGCTAATTGTACCGTTTTTTGTTATTTTATTTTAGACTGACAAAGCAAATAAAAAGAAAAAAAAAAAGGAAAAAGGTGATACAAAACAGACAAATGTTGTAGATATGGCTTGAGTGTGTGGAATCCATATTATTATAAGTTTGTGTTTGATATCCTCATAAGATGGACTGATCATGGCTTGTCCTCACTTGATTTACATCCACAATAATAATATTAATGGTACACATCCATAATCTTACTCATGTATAGTGGGTCAGTTTTCCACTGTTTGTTTATATATATTTTGGTGATGAATAACAGTTTGTTGATATATAGGGCACTTAAAATTAAGCGTTGATATACAATATTACTAAAAAGTGGACAAACTGGGCTCTATCATGTCTTGATGGGGGTATTTAATATTATAATAGACTAGTTCCTGAATAACCAAACTATTGATTCCAATACGGGAGACAAAGATTGTAGTATTAATTGGCAGTGCGACCTAGATATTAATGAACATATTCGTTTGATCAACCAAACAATATCCTCTTAACCTAATTACCCTTCTTATTTCCATATGGATTCAGCTTTAAATTGCTTGGGACAATTAGTAAAATACATTATTCTCCCAAATAATATTAAAGAAAATGGAAGAATGATATATATCCTTTAGAAGAAAACAACATGTAATTGAATAAATTGATAGTGTAATATGTCGTTTACAGAAAAAAACAATGTAAAGTCAATAAGAAAAAAATAGCCATCCCACCAACCAAAAGAAAAAAGATTATATATATTTATATATATATATATATATATATTTTTATATATGTCAATTTCTAAGATCTCAAAAAAGTAGCGTTCCTTGTAGAGAGAATTGCTATTATCGGAAAGCATTCGCCATTCTCTTTGATTAATTTAGCTGTCCCACTTTAGATATATCCATGATGCTATATATACAACTGCCCTTAGCATAGTCACTAAGTCTTCAATTTGCTTACGCATCTATATGATATATACATATATATATTTAAATATTTTTATCTTTTACAACATGAGCCAACTTCATTTGAGTATATAATATAATTTTAAAAATATGATTTTTCAATATTAATATTCAAATATCAATGACCTAATATATGATAATAAATCCCATGTATTTCTGTTTTTTCAAGAAAATAAATATAAGTAGTATAAAACATGATTCAATTATTCATCACCACCAAAATAATCTGTATAATACACACACACACACACATATATATATATATATAATGACTTCAGTACTGTCCATGGACTGATAGTTGCCAAATAAATCTTTGGGTTTAGATTTAAAACCAATAATAAATAATATTGCATATATTTTAATGCAGCAGTAATAGGATCCGAAGTCTCCAGTAGTACTAGTCACAACTTTATCTTGAAAAAAGTATTTCTCTTCCTGACAAAAATTAAAGGGTGAGCCTAACATTCTATTTACGTGTTTCTCTATAAAGCCACCCTCTTTGCTCTTCACTGCTCCTGAAGACCAATATTAAGAGCATTGTCAAATTGTCATGTGTGGTGCTGGCATGTAAAATAAGAGTGCTCCAGTGCTGCTCATCCTCAGTATTCTTATCGTACTTCCCATCAAAACCACAAAGCTTATCCCTTTCCTTTCCTCTCCCAAACCAACCATGCATGTCCCACCTCTCTATGGCTCAGGCTCTATCCTTTCTTCTCCTTCAATTATTAGCTAGCTAGCAATTTGCTTTGGTCTTTTTCACTTCTTCTATTCCATATCTACCTTTCTTTCTACTATGTATGTAGAATTCTCATATATTCATTCACTCACTCATACGTGCTTTTGGTTTAATCTACCAAACATACTGATGAGACCATACAGTGAATATACATAACTGGTTACAATTCAAACTTATAATTGCAACATTTTGAGTAATAAGTCCAAGGTGACCGACGTTTTGAGTAATTGAAGGCTACAAGGAAGGAAAGGTAAATCTTTCACCTTTTAAACATGCACAAAGTACAAACTAACTACATGTAAAGAAACAGTAGCAGCAGTGAAGAAAAAAACAGTGCCCATAAAACAACCAACCCAATATTATTGAATATATAATTAATTTATCAAATATATATATATATATATATACATGCCTCAAATTATTAATAATCCACATTTTTTTAGACAATATACACCAAAATTAAGAAATGGTGGTAACATAGTAGAATAACCTATCATTTCAAATCTTAATAATAATAATTAAATAGCAGCTATGATTAAAAACTGTGACGTGGCGATACTTGACGAAAATTCGTGGAAGCAATGGGAGGTGTTGCAGTGAACCCAGTCTTTTCGTCTTCCGAATCAAAATGAAAACAAAACAAGACCACGTTCGGGGCAAAATCGTCATAAAAAAAATGTTGTCAGTCTATAAATATAAAATCCAGCTTGCAACGATAGAGCATGCCATCTTCATTACTCCATACTTCACTCCCCAACGTAGCCCTGACAAATTAACTTCACCGCTCACCTCTTTCTCTTTCTTCTCTCTCAGAACTCTATTAACTTCACTACTTTTTTTTTTTTTTTTTTTGCTTAATACACCACATACCAAACACACTCAAACTCGAAACTCACCAAAACTAAATTTAAAAAAAAAAAAAAAAAAAAGAGATCGGTCATGGGTGTTCCTATGCGTATAACGGTACTATTACTGCTCTCCGTTAGTTTCACCGTGAACGCCTGCCCGCCGTCAGACCGGGCAGCCCTACTGGCATTCAGAGCCAGTCTGAACGAGCCGTACTTGGGAATCTTCAACTCTTGGACAGGCACCGACTGTTGCCACGGCTGGTACGGCATCAGTTGCGACCCTGAGACTCACCAGGTCGCCGACATCAATCTTCGCGGCGAGTCCGAGGACCCCATTTTCCAGAAGGCCCACCGCACTGGCTACATGACCGGCTCCATTTCCCCTTCCATCTGTACACTCCCACGCCTCTCCAGCATCACCATCGCCGACTGGAAGGCCATTTCCGGTCCCATTCCGCCTTGTATTTCCCGCTTGCCTTTCCTTCGAATCCTCGATCTCATCGGCAACCGCTTCACCGGTGAGCTCCCTTCCGATATCGGTCGCCTCCACCGACTCACCGTTCTTAACGTCGCCGACAATCTCATCTCCGGCAGAATCCCTCCCTCCATCACCAATCTCTCCAGCTTGATGCATCTCGACCTCCGAAACAACCGAATCACCGGCGAGATTCCCCGAGATTTCGGCCGACTCACCATGCTCAGCCGCGCTCTTCTCAGCCGTAACCAGATCGAAGGAACCATCCCTGACTCCATTTCCAAGATTTACCGCTTGGCAGATCTGGATCTTTCTCTGAATCGGCTCTCCGGTACAATCCCTGAGTCGCTGGGCAGAATGGCGGTTCTCGGAACTTTGAACCTGGACTCCAACAGAATCTCCGGCTACATTCCGGCGAGCCTGTTGGGCTCGAGCGTGAGCGACTTGAACCTGAGCCGCAATTCCCTCCAAGGTAGAATACCGGACATTTTCGGGCCGAGATCCTACTTCACCGTCATCGACTTATCGTACAATAAACTGACCGGTTCGATCCCGAAATCCATATCGGCGGCGTCGTTTATCGGACATTTAGATTTGAGCCACAACCAGCTATGCGGTAGGATTCCGGCGGGGTCGCCGTTCGATCATCTTGAAGCGTCGTCGTTTACTTATAATGCCTGTCTATGTGGAAAGCCTCTAAACAAAGCATGCTGATTAAGGAGATAAATCATATACATAAAAATACATATATTATGGCGGTGGTGAATATGAATATGGATTATGTTCTATGTAAGCTAGACAGAATTATTATATGGGGGTTTATTTAGACTTCATTAATTATTTGATTACATCTGGGTGTTTATATATGTTAAACCTACGTTAAATATTCTTCTTCTTATGCAAAATTGATGAAGCAATTCATGCACGTTAATTTTTGCATGAAAAGGTCTGAGTTTCTTTTTTTTTTTTGTTGGTTTGGGATAAGTAAAGAAGAAGATTAAGAAAAAGAGTAATCGAAACTCATGTATGATTGAGTCGATACTGACACCAAAAAAAGAAATGTATAATATATATTTGCTTTTGATAATAAAGTAATGTTTGAATTTACAAGTTTTCTTTTTCTTCATGGAAGTTTGGAATATTTGAAAGTTTAAAAGTTTTATTCAATAATAATAATTGGTACGTTTGAATTGTACAAGTATAAAAGTGATTTTTAAATAATAATAATAATAATTAGAATGTTAATTGCATTTGAAAAGTGGCATAAAAAAGGCCTCAAATTACGGTGTAAGCTGGATTTATCCTAGCTCTGCCTCTGTCAAACGTCTCATGGTTTCAATTTTGTACAGCTCAGCAACGACAAGATTTAGATTTGACTATTTGGGAGCCTAGCTTATTCAGTAAATTCTTGACTTTTAATACATATACCTGAGGAACTCTCAAACTGCAGTAGTAGAAAACTCACATTTGGGATTTTTTTTGGATGGGTGGTGAAGTTCAGCCACGAGGTTAGGTTAGCGTAAAGGTAGGTCTATGGAAAGCGAGAAAATGGGTGATGGAGATTGGTTGGAGGGTTTGGTCACAAATTTCAAATAATAGCAAAGACACTCACACGTGGAAGCATTAGTGAGAAAATGACCTCACTGAAGGTGATATAGGAGTATGGGTCCAAAACCAACAAGGGTCGCTGCAAATTCTGCATGGTTGGCAATGAAAAACCCATTAACGAAACCATCCCACATAGCATTGTACAATCTTTGCATACCAAGAATATTCTTCTACAACCTTCCCATATCTATCAACCATTTTATGGTAAAACTTCTTCTTTTTGCATTCACTAATTTTTTGACATCTAAGGTACCTTTTGTCACAACCTATTTTGAGTGAAATTTCAACTTCAATGCCTTCTTGGATCTACCTAATTTCGCCTCGCTTGCGCTTATTAATGTTTAAGGCGTTTTGATTGCCTTTGTGAAACCGACATGAAAAATTTCTTACAAAATCAAGAGGGGACAATTTGAAAGTAATGAGGACTGATAACTGGTAATGGATGAATGATGAAAGTAAATTCCAATTCTAAACCTGAATTGTTGTTTAAGATGATCAGCAAAAACCAGTCCTAGTTGTCAAGCCTTCATGGTCTTGTTCTTTGATCATTCTACCATCATTAGTGAACTTTTCATGTTGTCTGTTTTTCGGGTTGAAGAATGGCATCTTCAAAAAACAAATTTACAACAAAAAACTTTGATCGCTAACACTAAGATAATCCATAAAACCAAACCTAAATACTTTTGTGAATATTTTCACCCTATCACAAAATTTTGACGACTTATAAAATTCTATTATAAAGTTGGTACTCATACATGAAAAAGGAAATGTAAAGAGAATTAAGCCAGTCAACTTTTCAATCCCAAAATGACCCTTTAGGGTAGAAGAGTGAACTAATTAGGAAAAAAGGAAAATTTGGATGACAAACTGTGCTGACATTTAGCTGTGTACTTCAAGTGTTAGTTACTCCAAACGATCCAAAGACAAAACCCCAAACTAAATTAGTAAAGCGTAGACATCTTGCTAATGGTTCAATCCTCTGCTTCAATAATCTTGGTTCCAAAACCCCTAAGGCCCTGTGCTGGCACCCCTGCAAAAGTGACTAGGGAATAAAGCTCTTCCTTCGCATCTTCTTCATCGTTTCTTCTCCGGGAAACGCGCACACGAACTCTTCTTGGCACGCTTCGGATACCGCTGCTCCATATGAGCTTGTTCAACTTCACATCAACCCTCACATCATTTGTTCCCATAGCTTTCTGAGCAAAACCTCCTCTGATCTCCTTTACTGCCTTCGGTGCCTTCTTCTTGAATGTGCTTAATTTATGTGAAACAAAATTAACAAACCAAGTCCCATAAGCAATAGTCTCCAAAAAAGATCAAACAGTGAGATTTATGAGGCAGTGCAGCTCTGCTATGCATTTGAGTATAATAGGGAATTTCTTTCACTTCAAGCACAAACTTAATCCATATCAAGCCAGTGCAATTCTACCTTCACTCAAAAGGGTTTAAGTTTTCATCTTTCCATGTCTAATCTACATATAAACTGTTCTTTCCTTTCCCTGGCAGCCTTTTCCACCATGTTGACGGCCCTGAAGCTCCTGCGCCATAAAAATACTCGAATCCGAAGATGCTAAAATTCTAAAACCCCTACTTGACCCACAACTATTTATATGCTGGTAGTATTTTGCAGCTGAAGTTGCTTTTATGTTTGTTGTCGGGGGCCCAGTGTTATACTGGGCCAGGTCTACATCTTTGAATATGTATTGGGCTTCGATAAAAGTGGTTTATTAAGCTAGGCCTACATCTGAACTATATCTTTATTTTTAATTAAAAAAAAAAATGTTATTTTTTCTTCCTGTTTGTTCCTTTGGATGCCACTGCCATGGTTGATTTTACATGTGAAGATTACTGTGATCTCCCCGGTATTGTTAGGAAACATTATATATATATATATTAAGAATACCTATGCAATATAAAACGACGGCTAAATTTACCGTTCTCAAAACCATAATAAAAAAAGAGAGAAATTTGAGTTCCATACACAACTTCTGTAATATACCGAACCAAATGAATTAAGAATTACCCAAACTCAATTAGATTTTATTGAATATCCACAGAATTATTCCTTTTCCTTTCTCAGTACAAATAATGTGAAGAACCTTATTGAACCAAAAGGACAGGACCATCGCCATATGCTCTCTCCTTTCAAACCCTACAATTGCTATTTCACATTTTTTTTTTTTTTTAATCGTACACCCATTTTCAATATAGAATTTGAGAGTAACATTAACATGCTGATTAATATGAGAAATAGACTGTAAATTTCTTGTCCAATTTGTTCATGGCTTGTTCTTGCCACTGCTCTCCTATTCCCTAAACTGTTTTGACCTCTAAATGTTGAAATATACTGTATAAGATTCATCCCTGAAACTTATTAATGGTGACAGAAGGAAATTCCTTGTTGCTCCTTTAGCTACAAAGCTGATAGGATGATACTCACTTATTCCTTTGCTCAAACCAAAGCTGGTTGCTTGACTGAAATCGCTACCTGTGTTTTCCTCTGAGTTGCATTTCAGCTTCAAGCTTCCATCAGAATCACCATCCGAACTAAATAGATAGCAATCCTCGTTGCTGTATGACTCAAAGGATACCGAGTCAGAAACTCCATCCAATCCTTGAACAACACGGAAAACTGATGAACTTTCATCAAAGGAAGAACCTGCAACTACAACATTGCCGTCTACTCCTTGATGTGCCACAACCATGCCAGGCAAATCGAATGGTTCCAGTGTGACTAATTTGCCAATAGCATCTTGGGTTGTAGCGAAATTCGAGAGAGATGAGTCATGAAAGATGAGTCTGAAAGTGGCATGAACAGCAGAATCTGTGCCAGCTTCAGGAAGTTTCTCCAAAACCAATGATTGATTTGAGTTTGCTATGACAAGAGAATCGCTTCCATGTTTTTGGGAGAAAGTAAACAGGTAAGAATTGTAACCAGCAGGGATTGGAGTTATCCAGTCTGAAGGGGAGTTTTCTGAACCAGCCTTAATATCCAAGTCACCAGTTGAATAAGCCACAAGCAGAAAAGGGCCATATAGAATTGCCTGAAGTGAAGCATACTCAGGACGGTCATCTGATATTCATGCAAAAGACTATCAGTATTATGTCAACTCTTGATAATTTGCTTGTTTCTACAGCTACTAAAACCAAACAGGCGATTTATAAGCGTTTGATGTCATAGAAGTGGATTACCCATGCTGGGTTACCTTTGATTGCTTCAGTTCTTACACTAATGGGAAGCTGAACACTTAAAGTGTCCCCAGGTTTCCAATTTCCAGAAACTGATAAAAAGCTACCTGTGTTACAGAGTAGAAAAAATCAGAAAAAACTTTCTAGTTTGCTTAAAATAATGTATACTTTGACAGGTGGAAAGGATCAGATAATAGGTAAAAAAAAAGAAAAAAAAGAAAAAAAAGAATACATATGCAACCGCAGAAAATATGGCTAAGAAATTATGTTTTGCATCACACACCGGGTTCTGAAACAGACAAGCTTTTAGCATTTAAAGCCGCTGTTGCACCACTTGATTGCGTCCAAATTGGCATCCGCAAATTCAAGGTAGACGATTTGCCTGTACCCTGCATTAACAAGACCTGGTAAAAATCCTACAAACTTCTGGTAAAAATCCTACAAACTTTGTATGTACTTCCTGCCTGTGATTCATTTGCCCGTGATTAAAATGAATCATGGTTACAAGAATCAAAGCATCATAAAAATTGATGACTATCGATTAATATACCCCCACTGAAGAGATTGTCAAATTCACTCGAAGGTAGGGATCCCATGAATTAACAGGATCAACTTTCTGGCTCAGCCCAATTTGTCCAGATTTCCAGTTAAGCGAGCTAGATATATACTGGATGATGTAAAGACCAGGAGTACTTCCTTCCTCTTCAAAATATATGGAATCACCTAACTTGGAAAATGATTCAATTCCTACAAAATCAGCAAGTGGGGCATTAAAGATGTTATATGGATTCAATAATTCATCACATCCACAAATGGAAAAGAAAGAAACATTTTCAAGTTGCAATAACACCATTTTTTAATGTAATTTCTAAGAGAGAGAGAGACAGAGAGAGAACATAAAAGATCATACCTGTGCCATAGCAGCACCAGAAATCCTCAAATGGTCTTCCCCATCCATGGTAGCTTCTGGACTTGGAAGATCCACTGTTCAGTGGGAGCATGTAAACCATCACTCCAGGGTCTGTTCCTCTTTGGATGCTTAGCACACCATTTGTCAATGCCCGCTCATAGTAATCTGCATATGTTGTTTCTTTGGTCCATCTAAATAGGTTGCGTGAGACCTGAAATAATCCGAAAGATTGATAAAGTGTCTCTTTTCCAGAGTAACCAATCACAAACCCATCATTAACTTTGAAGGAAGAAAAGATTATACATACTTTCAGCATGTTGTAAGTTGTACATGATTCTTCATTTTCAGTTTGAAGAGTGGTTGCTAGTCTCTTTGGGTCAGACCTTCTCACAAGTCAAAAAAGACAATTAATGCACGACCAGAAGTAGTATATTTATAGCTAGCAATGTTCAGACAAGAGGAGGTGTACACAAATCTTGATCTGATTATGAAGATTCACACAGAAGAAGAAAATCTTGGTTTGAACATCATGAAATTAAACTTAAATTTGCCTCAGAACAATACCAGAACTCGCTGACTGATGTTCCTCCTGTTGCATAGGCGTGAGAAGAATTAACAATCTCCATAAAGTACCTCCCTATCTCCTGAAGATTCAAAATTTTGATATCCAGCAAAATAATTTAAAAGAAACTTATAATAATCTATACTATTATAAAACTAAAATGAATTTAAGCACATAGTACAGTCACCATGCCTAATTAATATCATTTGAATGGACAAAAAACATTCATAAAACAAACAATATTGAAGGAAAGAGACAGGAAGAAAATAAAGAATGATTTATGGACAAACATGAGCAATAAATCAGGCTTAAATTTTAGGTTATATTCTGTATGATTTAAATTAATTTACAGATAATAAAAGTTACCCTATATAGTGGATCACCAGTGACTTCATATCGCCTTTGAGCACCAATGACAACTGGTATATGTGTATTAGCATGGAAGCCAGCTATATCATCAGCCTACAAGCATAATAAAGAAATTTGGTGAGATGGAATGGCTTGATTAAAATCTAAAAAATGTCAAAAGTAATTTTGAAACAATACTCTTTCAGTTCAATCCCAATCAGACAAAGGAATGGTTTTATCTAGACATAATGAATGGTTTTATTATAGTTATATAGAAGACAACATAGAAGCTACCAGAAAGAAACAATGTTTACCTGTACTGCAAGTAAACCTAGAAAGCACGGTTTGTCGAAAAGGTGGGCCAACAGTAAATGCTTTTCATTTCTCTGATCATATAAACATGAAATGTGCTTGTCAGAACCCAATTCTACAATGATATGAGTGCATTGCAACTACATATTAGAACTACACCAGTGATATTCCATGGAACATACGGAGACTTTAAAGGATTCATATTAATACTAAGCAAGTCATCTACTTGCTGGTAACAATTTTAAATTAAAATCTATCCTTTTGCAACAAACATTAGATAATTAATATATTTTGTGCAGGAAAACACTATTTCTCTGTGAATAGTGTATAGAGATATCTTAAGGCAAAAATTCCCCATTGTTTAAAATCTAATGCAATTTTCTTTGTAGACAAATTCCTATATAGTATAGTTAATGGAAATTTCTAAAATGTCTAAAAGAAAAGATTGCTCTGATGAAGGTGGAAGGGAAATTTATCACACTACTTACTGTTATAGTGTATAATCTGTAAAGGACATCATTCATGCCACCTGTTTCTTCATTGAGTGACAGATAGTGTCTTTCTATACTGTACTTTGTGATCACTTTTTGAACACGGCCATAAAAGTGGTCGACCATCCATGTCATTATCTTAAAAGCTTGATCATTGCCAGCCAATATATATTGATCCAATAAGCCTGCTAAGATCTGTCAAAGAAGTTGAGTAAAAACCTAATCATATTATGTATTATGAAGCCGAACTGTATTTATTGCATCCTTTGAAACAAATCAAGCAAGCAATACCTTGTGTATGGTGTAATATGGAGCCCATACTTGCTGGAGAGCTTCAAACCGATCAAACTCTTCAGATGGAAAAGCTGAAAGATATCCAGAGCCTATTTTCTTCTGACAGTCAGCTAGAATGGAAACTATGGAAAACATTTTGTCTTTGAGTCTATCCTGGTGAGTGCTAGCCCACATTTGCGCTGTTGCACTTAAATAATGCCCTTCAATACGACAAAAGCAATTTAGTAATTATAAACATAACAACTGAAACCTCAACATAAAGACTATGAGAAGCAATATAATTTAAGAAATTGAGACAAATTGCAAATTCAAACAATCATATAAATGATACAAAAACTTAAAAGGTTGAGTCCTCGTTCACAAAATGAAAATAAAAGCAGGAAAGAAACCAACCTACAAAATGACCACGAAGCTCAGTAGTCGGACTCTCCCACCCTTGATATGGTGTCCCAGGCGTCGACAAACCTGCTGTCTTCCTGAAGCTCCAAACTAATCTATCCACATCTAACATCAATAAATACTCCAAATTTGTATGCTGTGCCCTCCCATGTAGAGAAGTAGGATCCAATCCCACATCATGCAGTGACACTTCCTTGAGAAAGTCTCCGGACACATCATCAAGGACATCTGGATTTTTCATCTTCTTATACATCATTGTCCAATCATGTTCGTCCTCTTCCTTCAACTTTTTTCTTGGAATCAAATTCTTCCACAAAGAATCATCATTTGGAATTAGATGGTAATATGAAAGAATCTCTTTCTTCCAAGTTTCATTGTTTGATGTTAAAAGCGCGTATCTATACGTATGCGATGATAGCGGAGGAAAAACGTTTGTACATTCCTTACTCATAACAAACCCACATATTAGAAACACTGTAAAAACCACTAAAAACTCAACAAACGCAAAACTTTTCATCTTTACCAAAAACCCAGATTGAAATTTTTTTTGATTTTATAGAATCAAAATATAGATGACTAGAAAAAAAAAAAAAAAAAAATCGATTTTGATAGATACCCAGAACGGGAAAACCCTCAATCCTGGCTTAAATCAATAAGAAAAAGAGAGATTAAAACCCAGAACCAGACACTTTGAGTTAAAATGTTAGAAGAACAAGATTTAGTGAAAACTCAGAAAACAGTAAACTCCAAGTTCAGTGAACTAGACAGAAACAAAGTACAAAAAAACACGCACGGGGTGTGCTTCAAATTCTTTGAAGAAAGGAGTAGAGAAAAGCAAAGAACAGTATTTACAAGCAGAAGCACATGTGAATGCCTGTATATATATACAAACAAAGCAATGAAGGATTTATTCGAAAAAAATTACCGTGAATATCCAAAAAAAAAAAAAAAAGGAAAAAAAAAATCTACAAATAAAAAAGGGATGGAAACAGGTTAGGAGTCACGGATATGGTGTCGTATTATTGGGGCGTTTGACTAAGTAAGAAAGAATTGTGAACTGTAAAATTTAAAAATCCGATACACTCATTTTGACCCAGCAAGAATACTGAACAGAATAAGCTGATAATCATGACATGAAAAACAGAGGAGAGGCAGAGCCCAACGGCTTTTTAATTTACTGATATTTTTTTTAGCATCTCTTAACTGAAAATAAAGCCGTCAGGAATTGTTATTATTATTATTATTATTATTTATTCGTATTTTTATTTTTATTTTTTTATTGAGGGTCTCGACCTTTTTTAAAAAATATATTTTTTAATCTCCTTAATTTATGAAGGTCTAATTATTTATTGGTATATCATGAAGAAAAATGAATATACCTCTATGAAGTAATTTTATTACTGATAACAAGTTAACAGGGCAAAAGGTGAGAATAATTATTAATCATAGAACAATAATTATTAATTATAGAACAATCTCTTCAGCTTACTCCATATTCAATCAATTTAAAATTAAAAATTTTATTGAAGTCGACTTTTTACCTAACAAGTTTGATAAAAGGGATGGGTTTTTCCAATATTCAGACAAAAGAAATGTTTTTTTTTTTTAAAAAAAATAAAATAAAAAACCTTTATATAAATAGAAAAATGAACTATTCATCCCTTACAAAGTTAAGGATATTTCCTGCGATAAGGACATAATAATGTTTTATTCATTAAAAAAAAAAAAAAGGGCATAATAATGTTTCAAACTTTTGTTATTATAAGCTTCAATGAATATTTTCATTCCCAAATATAACCGTACTGCGACGAAGTTGATACTCATAGGGACGTAATAGTCTAATAGATTATTTCAAATTGAAAAAAACAATAATAATAAAAATTCTAATAGTTCCATTCACAAATAAAATAAATAAATAAAAAATCTAATAGAGAAAAACTTGCATAGTCTAACGCAATTTAAATGAGACATTTTGTTTTTTTTTTAAATAAAAAATAAAAGAATGAGACATTTTCGTTAAATGTACATATTATTGTTACTTTTTTGTTAACATTTCGTATTAAATAAAAATCAATTTGTAATAAGAGGTTGTGTTGTGTTATATGTAGTAGAATTTAGAAAATACTTTCTTTTTATCGTAAATTTATAACAAAAATAAACTATTTGTTGATGGAATATTAATTTGTTTGTTTTCAAATATAAAGAATAAGGTATAAAAGGTTAAGTCTCGGGAGAATCAATGTGTTCTGAATGTATGGAAATGCGGATTGTTTGGACAAACCAACTCAAACTTTTCTTTTACATTTTATTGTTCTTATTATTATTATTTTTTATCTATGTTATTTCTCATCCCAAATATACAAAAAGTAGTAATAATAATAATAATAATATTAATAACTACTTTTTTGTTTTACTGATGCTATAATCCAATTAGCATTGAATATATATACTCCAATTTAAAATAATATCATATCTAAATTAATTGTTGTCTATTAAAGTTTCTTATGTGATCACGTGATAAATATCATATTGAACACTTATCATATCAATTTTATAAATCCAATAGTTGCGATAAAATATTTAAGTATAATATTATCATATCATAAGAAATTTGATATATATATATATATATATATATATGAAGATCAATTAGTGTGATAATATTATACTAAAAATTTATTAAAATTTAAAAATCTAATAATTTGTGATGAAAAAAAAATTGTATATCATAAGAGATTTAAGATATATATTTATAAATATAAAGAATAATAGTGATAAGATTATGCTAAAAGCTTATCAAATCAACCTTACAAATTCAATTTTTATGATAAAAAGACTTTTGTTATAATATTATGATCATGTTATCAAAGATTTCATATATATATATATATATCATGATGTATCAATAATGATTACCAAAAAAATGTATCAATTATAACATTATATTAAACTCTATAAGATCACTCTTATTATAGCAAATATTCCAATGACTCTGATTAAAAAAAAAAAAAACACTTTATTATAATATTACAAAGTCAATAGATAAGACAAGAGACGAGACATATATATATGTATATGTTTATCATTGAGATATACCTTTATATTAATGTCAATATTAAACAATAATTAAACCTAAAAGTGAATATTTTTCTTATAGAAACAAACGCCTTAAAGATCACGAGCAGAATATCCCACATGTGGATATCATAACATCAATGTAGTATCCACCTTCATATATTCCAAATTGTGGCTTGGAATTTGATAAACAATGGGAGTATTTAGACTTTTTTCCCCCAGAGTTTTTCTTTTCACTTTTGCAATTATTGACTACCAGTGTTGAGGTGACCCTTATAAGCCTATCTACTTTATTTTGATTAAAGGTGCTAAACTGTGTACCACAAATTAGACATGAGAGAGAGAAAGAGAAAGAGAGAGAGCTTGCTTCTTCTTCTTCTTCTTCTTCTTTTTTTTTTTAATTATTCATTTATTTAATTATTTATTATTATTATTATTTTAATGAGAGAGAGAGAGAGAGAGAGAACTTCAAAACACATTCTATATGTGCGCACAAAATAAGGGCATTCATGCCTATATATACGATCCTTAGTGCTGGTGAAATCTGCATATTTCAAGCAACCAAAATATTACAAATTATATTATCATACGCATATAGACTTTATTCATATAAGCAGTACGTACCATTTGCTCAAGAATATATATATATATATATAAGGATAACGAAAAACACACAGCAAAAGCATGAATATAATTATAATTAGTTCTATATATATATATATATATATCACTCTCTTTTTTGTTTGTGTTGGTGCTGAGAAGATTAATTTTATTCTGGGAATTAATAAGTCACATGCAGTCGGTACTTGCTGTCTTTTTCAGAGACATCTGTGATGCAACTTGCCAAGACTTTTTTACGGACCCGGCCAAATATTTTTGTATAAAAGTCCAAACAAAAGCCTCTTGTCCCCAACCTACGTGGATTGAGACTGCATCATACACCGCATTCTCGTTAGTTCTGCTTCTGCGCTTCTTGTTTGATCAAGTGGGAAAACGAGTGGAAAATGTAATGCCTCATTTTCCTTTCTTTCTGATATGACTTTTATGATCACCCTTTCTTCCACAGTTGAGGTGATAATCTTAATTTCGTGTGATAATCTTAATTTCGTGTACTTTTTCCCTCTTCTAAATAAAGCAGATGAATGAAATTTTTTTAATTTTGAATTTGAGGGAGTAGTCCAACTGTAATACACTATTATAATTGTGCAATTTTAGTGTCACAAATTATATTGTGCAAAGACAGCTGTGATAACGCATCATATTGTTTAGATTTTTATTCATTTTGTGGTACCACCTTGGCTAATATTTGTTTATGATTGGTTAGACTTTCCTTTGGCCAAAATCACAAGGAAAATCTTCGATCTCCAGCTGCATCAATGAGAGATGTGCATATATTATATCACAACCTTATCTGTATATATGTACACTCAATATTATTGCTGAGCTTTTTTTTTTTTTTTTTTGGTTGTTTTTATTTGATCAATTTATTGCTTAGGATTTTGGATGATAACGAAAACAACAGAAACCAATCACTTATTGCCGTTTTCGCTTAGGATTTTGGATGATAACAAAAATGGCAATAAGTGGTTGGTTTCTGTTGTTTTCGTACAAATAAATTAGTATTAGGGACAATTCGATGAGCAAGTTGAGGGATCATAATTACTACAAGGGTGTGTGTGTGTGTATATATATATATATATATATGGTAGGAGTATATATCATATAAAAAAAATTGTCAAGGGGAAGACAATTTGTATACGCGCAGAGATTGAATAGTGGGTCTGGGAATAACTTTCTTTTTGCATTTGAAGTTGCTTTCGCTGCAAATTTACAGAGGCCCCGCAAACCTTTTGTCATACGTGATTGGATGGAAAAGGGAAAAATCATGAGAGAGGAATTGGAAAATGATGCAGGCATTATGTAGATGGCGCATATACATTATGTATAAACGTATATATGTATGTATGTATGTATGGATGGATGGATGGATGAATACGTGTCAAGTAGCATCAAAGGACCCTTAAGCCACTTTCTTTCTTATCCCCTTTCTCTGAAAACGCCATTAATTAATCAGTGGACCAAATTTCATACATTGATTAATTTGCTTACAAGTTAATTTAGGTGGAGGAATTGGTAAATCATATGCTTCCCTACCATTCATGAGGTGGAAAGCAACAGCCATACACTTCTCCTTCCTGAATATGTACATCATTTCTTTTTCCTTTTTTTTTTTTTTTTTTTTTGCTTTTTATTATGTAGCGTAGCGTAATGGGTAGAAACTGGTTTATCCAATTTGTACTGAAGAGCTAAAGGTGCAGCTGAGTGACTTCAAAGAAAGTAGAAAAGTAACTAGTCTAGCACAGTGGTGATGATGAAAGTGCTTTTCTTTCCCTTACAAGTCAAGCACACCCTCTAAGTCTTAAAGGATTAGAAATATGTTGGATGCCAAAAGTAGACATTTACAGCAAACCAGTACATGGATGCCTTAGGAATTTGATATTTGACCAAAGCAAGTACCAATTTGGTGCTTTTTTACAAGCATATATTACATTACTTAAGGGGGCAATTTTTTTTTTTTTTTTTTTCAAAGAAAAGCTTTCTAGCAAAAGGGGAAAAAAGAAAAATGCTGTTAAACAAAGTTGAGTTTGTTTGTATTGTGGCTAACATTTTAGTTTCTCCAAAAGTTACAACCATGACACCTTTGATGTCTAAATGTTGCTGTAAAAGAGTTTTATTACGAAAACAATTGGTAATACTAGGCAGGTAAACTGTCCCTTCCAAGAAGCAGCAAAACCAGAAGTAACATTCAGGGCAAATTAAGAAAAACAAACAAAAAAGAAAGTATCATTTTGACACTCTTGCACCACACGGAATTTTTAAAATTTATATAGGCATATGGTCAAAAAGCATTATCAAAAGGCATTAAATGGCATATCTCTTTCATCCTTCTAGTCTTTTCGAACGTGGTAGACCAGATCCAAATAGACATGGAGATGCTCATCGGAAATGTTTGTTTTTAGCATAAAGAACAATGTCACGGATTCACTGTACCAAAAGAGTGATTAGCAAACCAATCATTATGCATTTCATCACCATTGCTATTTTTAGGGAATTGAATTTGTGGTATAAGAGAAAATGCTTACCAAAAGAAGTAATATTAGAAGGTCATGAGGAGGGGCGAATACGTATTTTCATTCTTAATATCAACCTAAGAAAATTGTCTCATAATTCTTTCCAAGTTGACTGGTATACTAATCAATATCATGAAAATTTGTTTTCAGCTAGTTTATCGCATATATAGCACCATCAAAAAGGGTTTAGTAACAAATAACAATCACATTGGGTCGTTTCTTTCGATTTTGTGGAGCTTCTCTGCCAATGTACAACTAAAACCCAAGCAGGAAAAGAATATACCACATAAATTAGCAAAATAGAGAGGCAACTTCTTCGATTTTAACAGGTTACGTTAACATTTATATGGATAAATTTTAACTTGAAGCACTTTGCATTCTAATCCAAGATAATTTTTCCTCTTAACTCAGCTCGAATATAAAAAATTGGCAGCAATGAATTCTTGAGCACAATATCAAAATCTCTGTTAAGTTGTTACTAGCTAGAGCAAGAAAAATACAACATAAACAAAAATTACAAAAAAAGACCATATAATTCATTTCTGTCCAACATTAAACAAAGCTAAAGAACAAAGTAGATTGACTGCTTCACAGATGCTAACTGAAAAACGAAAGAGGGCTTTCTAATATCTCCTCCGTTTCCTTTGTTTTTCCCTTTCACTTTCATCTGAACTTGATAAATCTGATTCTGACTCAGAACTACCTGTATCAGAATCTGATGATCCAGAGCCCTCAGATTCATCATCTGACACTGGATTTTGCTGCTGCATGATGAGACGTGGCATATTCTTCAAATACTCACGCAAATTCTCTGTGATGCCACCAAGCCCAATGGAAGTGAAGAAGTTGATCGAAAATCGAGTGTTTTTGGGATTATCCCTTGGAAAAATTGATTCAAACGAGTCCTGCATTGTGGGATCTGAAAGCCGCTCGTTTAGCAATCGTATGCCAAGATGCTCTGACAATTCCTGCACAGAGAATGATAACATCATCGTGCTTCACCCACAATAAGTTTTCATAAAACCAATGGAGTGAAAGTCTCAAAAGCTCTAAATAGAGCTACCTAAAAGGAAAGATTAACATGACTATGACTGTTTGAGAACTTCATCAGTGGTTAGATGCCATCAGCAGTAAAGGGCCTTTTCCTAATGAAGTCAAACAGATATAAGAAAATCCACACTAAAGAGGTACCTATAATGATTATCATTATCAACATAAGGCCAAAAATGGATATTCCATACTCAATTTTAGGTTGGCTTATTCATAAAAGGGAATGAACTGTTGTCAACTTTACCAAGAATCAAGGCTTTCAATTTACTATGAGATTGATTATGCAGTAATTATATAGAGCTTCCCAACATATAAAAGTGCCCTATAAATCAGCATATAAACCTAACAGGAAATAGGAGAATGAAGAAGCGTCTTGAAACTTACCTGGAAGAGAATCTTAATAAAAATACGAGAAGAAGAAGTGGTGTCCTCTTCAGTTAAGCGTATATAGGCCAAAACATGCCAAGGCAGAGCATCTGTGCCAAGTAAATGGGCAAAAAACTTTGCAACATTACGCAGCTTATTTGTTTCAAGCCGGTGAATCATAGAATATTGTTGGACAAAGCATTTCTCAAAATTTTCCTGGTAGACTTTGTTAATCATGCAAAAACGCTGCCCCAAGAGACCATAATATCTGAGGTAGGTTCTCTCTTGACTGCAACATTCCAAAAGCATAATGCATAACTCCATCTGCATACGCCAAAAGAAGATAACTTAAATTTTCTCCCAAATAACAAATATCATACATTTAAGAACTGCAAATTGAGAATAATTGCATGAGGCTAAAGCAGGCACAAGTTCAACGATATTAAACTAACAAAAGATAAAAACTGCACCCAAAAATAAAAAATAAAAAATAAAAAATAAGAAGCAAAAAGCAAAAACTGCAGAGTTCCAAAATGACTAACCGAACATCGATAACCTAGAATAAAATGATGTAACAAATAGTAACAAGAAATCTCCAATGAAGTAATACAAACTTCATGAATACAGCATGTGCCCAAAATGTATCTCCCAAATCTCAAATTCAACACCAAGGCACTCACTGCGAGTTAGCTGGTAGCTTATCAAGTCCTTGCCCAATCAAACTTCAGTCAACATGATCTTATCATCAAATGTTCTAAATTATCATTGTACAAGGAACTAAAAGTTTTCATTTCTTATACATCTTACAGCCTATGCATAGGTCAGGCCTCATACTAATAGTTTTACCTATTAATAACAAAAAAATTAAAAAAATTGTTCGCTTCGAAGCAACAATTAGAAGTTAATTTGAAACATTTTTAGAACTGTGAATCTAAAACATTGAAAAAGTGCAAAATTAGACTTATTGATGCAAATCAGATTCCACTTTAATCAACATAGGCAACAAGATAACACCAATAGCAAGCAGAGCTTATATAACTTACCTCTTGACCAGGCTCTAACTTAATTTTGAGGAGCTTATGACCAGCTTCTTCAAAATCTACACTGGACATAATTGTTAGATAAATTGTCCTCCGAAGATTTACAAGATTGGTCTCTGTCTCATCTTTTATTTTCATCTGCTCCTCTTCCACTTCCTCATCAACATCATCCTCATCCTCATCCTCATCCTCATCTTCATCCTCACCATCTGAAGCTGCATCAGAACCTTCTTCATCCTCAGACTCATCACCAATTATGGTCTTCTTCAGTTCTTCATAACGCTTCTCATTCTCAAGGAAATTAGGATCCTGTTTGAATATATCTGAACAACAATATTAAAAAGTTAAAATCCATCATATTTAACAAATTGTAGATCCATCAAAAAACTGCTGATAATTTGATATTTGTAAGATATACCAAGAGTAATTTCTGGGTCAATCTCCTCTTGAAGAGAAATCTCATGTGTTAGTTGATCTTCCTGCTCTACAAGGTCCAATTCTGGACGAACAGCTGGGTGGCCCTGCAAATGCAAACATTACAGAAGACATCATAAGTCCTCGATAGACTTTCTAGAAACACATTTCAACCTGAAAAAGGAGATATAGACCTTACCTGAAATTTTGCTTTCCTTAAAGCAAACAAGCTTTCAATCAAAAATTGAACCCTTTTGTCAATTTCTCCTTCATGCAGAATTCCACGAAAACGCTCAAAGATACCTGTAAAGATAACAAAGTATTATTACATCTAAAAAGGTTTCCTGCAAATTGTTTAAGGGACACAGACCTTCAGAGAGAGACTCAATGACCAGACATGAACCATAGATACATGTAATACGTAATACCCTAAGAAATTTAAAATTAAAAACAGGATAACTACTAAAAGTGGAAAAATCCAAACCCCAAAAAAAACTCGTGTTATACTAAAACTTGAACATTCTAACATTGAAGAGCTTTTCAAACCAAAAAACGTCTTTTAATGTATAACAAATATCTGCTTAGAGCACAGCAAAACTTTTTTCTGTCAGAAGCATCTAAAAGTACAAAATAACTATCTTATTCCCTTTAAAAAACAAAATTAAAAAAAAAAAAAAAGAAGCAAAAAAAAAAAAAAAAACAGAAAAGAAATAGAAGAAAACCATGGGAGAGAAGCCATAAAGTCTACTAGTTTCTTCCTTGCACCACCATAGAGTAATTTCCTCTCAGGATACTAATCAAGATAGGATATATTCATATATATATATATATATATATACCATGTGAAATTTAAAAGTGTAGACTAGCAACAGATACATTGGGGAATCATAATCATGTAAAGTGCATTAACAAATCAAACTTTTGTAACTATAGTTTCAAAGCACACCCATCATAGAGTCCTTTAGGTGAAATTCCTGCAGTATTAATCTACGCAAGAGCAATTTCCTCTCTGGCTGCTAATTAAGACAGTATATATATATATATATACATGCCATATGTATTTTAAAAGTGTAGACCAGCAACAGATGAATTCGGAGTCATAAACTATGTAAAATACATTAACAGATCACAACCAAACTTTTACAACAATAGTTTCAAACCATACCCACCATGCAGTCCTTTAGGTGAAAGGTCCTGCAGTATTGATCCACACTCAGTGACAAAGCCAACAGCAACTTCAACACTGTCATCCGTAGGGTTCTCCAGCAGTACAGTAAGCAATTCTAAAGCAATAATCTCATGAGCCACTTGCTGGTTCACTAGATGTGCTATGAACTTAACAGCGGCTAGTAATTGTGGCTGACAACAAAGTAAAGCCAATTTAAAAAGAATTAGACACAAATCAAGGCATATTTATATCAACTAAAGTCAAAATGCAATAACAGAGAAGGAGAAAAGATGCACCTTGTCATTCCGCTTATATGCTCTTTTAAGCTGCAAGACAATCCTTCTCAATAGAAGTTCACCGACCTCAGGAAACTTGGTGTTGACAACAGAAACCAATGCAGCAAAGACATCTGTGAATCCAGGTGATGCCATCTGTGATTTCATACATGACCGGCAAAAAAGACCCCTTCCACGAATCAGGTTCTCTGAAAAGAGTTCTGGAATAATATTCTTTATATTAGTGGCATTCACCTTGTTCACAAGCCCATTTATGCTTTTTCGGAGGGCATCCCATGTTAATCGCTGGTACTCAACACTACTTTTATCTTGGACCTCTTTCATCATCCGAGCCAACTTAAATGGAGGAATGTAAACACCTCCACTCTTACCCAAATTTGGTGTATCGGCATTCAAGTTGCTCCCTTGAGTTTTCGAAGACTCATCGATCCTCCCATTTCCCTCACTTTTCTCCCTCAAACTCTTATAATCTCCCTGGCGTTCGCTCACCTCCTTATCTCTCTGATACTTAGCATTGCTATCATCCTTGCTTCTAAGCCTGTCATGTTTATCATCGTGTCTCCTCTCTCTTCTCCGTTCTGATTTCCTCTGTTCTTCCCCACTTTCACCATCCTCTGATTGTCGACGTGAGTACCGATCCCTGCTTCTATAGCCATCCTCATGATTCCGTCTTCTATGCCCCTTCTCATGCTGATAAATCTTCTCCCTCTCATGCCGATCCCTTTTCACTCGTTCATCATAATCATCTTCGGAACTTCGATGAGATTCTTTAACCTTGACATTCTCCTCAGAATCTTGCTGTCTGTGCTTATTAGCATGTCGATGGGTTCTATCACTTCCTCGCTGATCCCTTTCTCTCTCTACTTGCTCTTCCTCATCATCAAAACTTCTACTAGATCCCTTCTTATCCCGCAGCTCATTTTGTTTTCTTCTATCTTTGTCCTTACCATCCCTATCACTTGCCCTTTCCCTATACTTATCATCACTGCGATGCCCATCCCATCTATCATATTGTTTAGTCTTATTTGCTCTGTCAGAATCTGAAGAATCACTTTCGTCGCTACGATCACGATGACTGCTTGATCTAGACTCCTTTTTACTACTTAATCGACTATTATCTCTTTCATGTCTCACATCATCATCATCACTTGATTCAGTACTGTATTTTCTTGCCATACCAATCCAACCTAAACTTAATATGCTCCTGTCTCCACCAACTTGAAAAAGAAGCAATTTTAACACACTTAATATGCTCCTATCTCCACCAACTTGCAAAAGAAGCAATTTTAACACCGACAAGCAATGGCTATTGGACCCAATAATACCTAAATTCCCATCATGAACAAAAGCATAAAATTCAGGTTACCAAGAAACATTGATACTTCAGTAACCAATTATAGAAAAACCTACAGGCACAAGTTATAGTCTAAAGCTAGCCAGAAACTTATCCAGGAACTTTGACAACTTCAAATTCGGATTCAAATTCCAAAAAAATAAAAAAAAAATAAAAATCTTTTTAATGTCGTGAGGAAAGTACCAAAGAAACATAGGATAACACTGAGAATCCTAAAGCGCAAAACGGAGGACAAGTTTTTTCCAGTTTACGAAAAGAGAATTGAGTATGAAAATTAAGCAATTGCAGTCGAAAAGAGAGGATTGTAAAAAAAATAATAATAATAAGGGATAATAAAGATGAATACAGAGCTTACAAAGATAGATGAATCTACGAGAAAGCACAGCAGATTACCTTCCGATTCGAAATCCAAATCCTTGATTTGAAATAAATGAACCCTAGAATCTGACTGCGCGGGATACACAGGCTTGAGAACCAGAAGATTTCTCTTTTTTCTTTCCTTTTTTTTTTTTTTTTTTTTCGGGGACAGCGCCGGAAATAGGAGATTGCTTGTAATATTTACGTCTTTTACTGAAAAAATTAAAATTAAAAGCTTTTAAGTGCTTCGTTTGCCAAAATTTTCAGCTTTTTTTGTTTATTATTATTATTATTTTTCCAAACCATTTTGGGCTTTTATCCGGGCAGGTCTGGGCCGGGTTATATTTTCGGAAATTTTGCAGTAATTCCATTCCAGGCCCGCCCTGGCCCTGTAAGCACCTCTTTTTGTTTCCTCAATTCACCTTTTCTTTCTTCTCACCGCCGGCGTTTTCTCTCACTGAAATTTGGCCAGTCTCCTCCGGTCTCCTCTCAACCACGGTCCTCTGTCTTTCAGAATCGGAATTAAAGGTGATCGTTTATATGTTTTCTTGGACTTTTGGATTGATTTATATATTTCTTTGCTTGCTATAATTATGGGTGCTTTTTTTTCTGGGTATGTTCTGAATTTTTTTTATTTATTTATTTTTTAATTTATGGGGCAATTCAATAAAGTTAATATTCTTTTTAACTTTCTTTGATTTTTCTTTCAAATTGGGTTTTCTAAATTAGCCTTGAGTTTTAATAGAAAATTTGGTATATGGTTTTTGCCTTTTTATTATCAACTAAAAGAAGGAACTTTGATAACAGGTTCTTCTCTAGTGGTTGCAAAATCTGTAACAAAGAACCCTTGCATTATAGTACCCAGGTCCGAGTTCGCAGCTTAAGTTCCTTGTGGCTTGGGAGATAGTTATGAGCAGTTCATTCCCAAGCTTTCCTGTTCCTCACAAGAAGCTCTCTTTAGACATAAAGGTTACATCTTTTTGTTTCTCTCACTGTTTCAGTTATTTGGGCTCTTGTTATTTCTTTCATCTCTTTGACATAATAAAGCTCATTTTTTATTCAGTTTTTTGTTCCTTTTGTGTTCAATTGCTCTTTCACTGATCACTTTTGATATATGCTTAAATTCAAATTTCTCAGTAAAATGCATTGTGCTTGGCAGGGAAACAAAACTGATGTGGTGATTTGCGGTTATGATGATCATTTTCTTGTAAGTTTAATCTTTTATTTTTTTTATTTATTTATTTTTGTAAATTAGAGATTGCATGTAGCTACAAATCTAAGCTGCTGTCAAAAATATCAGAGATAACAGCAGCACCAAATTCCTCAGGAATTGAGTTCGGATTACAAACGTCCTAAATAAAAGGTACTATAAAGAGATGAAGATTTTTTTGCCACTAATAAAGTCAGCAAGACCATTAAAAGAACGTGCATTCCAAGCAAACAAACAGCTGGAATGTTCAAGCCTCAATCTGATCTTCAACATTTCTTGTCTGGTGGACCAACCTCCTGGTTCACTTCTTGAATTGATGTCCTGGATTGCCAGAAGAGCATCAGATGAAAATATCAAGTTATTTCCATTGTTTGACTTCGGCTATATGAGCTGCCCATTCTATAGCTTTGCATTCTGCTTCTAGGGAAGACTGAGCTAGGATGAATTTCAATTCTAAGTGAATCTGACTTCACCTAATCGTTTGTTTATTTGCATGGAGGGGTGGAGGTTGTTTGTATAATATTTCTAACGTTTAAGTTGCTTACCAGGTTATTGCAACTCAAATAGGGACTATGGGGACCATATTGCGTGCCAGGTCCGCATATTATTTCTCGATTAGATGTATTTATTTTCCAAACTGCTGGTATTTTTCAGAGTAATATGTATCTATCCAAATTGATACTTATGAGGATATTCTACGAACATTGCACTTTAGTGTTTGTTTTCAAAATAAAATAGCCCCTTTTTTTTTTCTTTTTTTTTGTGGGTTCTTTTTTTAAATCATTGTATGCTTTTTGTTGGCCAAATTTTGATTCACATTCTCTACCCTGCTGCCCTTTAGGGAAAGTGTAATACATGTACGAAGCTAATAGTATTAGAAGCTTCTAAATTGAATCTTTCACTTCCAGGAAGAAATAAAACATTGAGTTCTATTCCTCATATTCAATAAAATTGACAATAACTTATATCTTTCTTAATCTGATAATTTGAAATTTTAAAATTTAATTAGGGTTCAAATTTTCCACACTTGGTTCTTTGAGATCTTATACTTTGGTGAATATAGTGTTAGAGTTTGTAATTATCCAAGTGATAATCTAGAAATGGTAACCATATTAGAAGCTTCTAAATTGCATCCTTCACTTCCAGGAAAGAAGAAGGGGTGTTGACCGAGCCAACATTCGATGTTTCCATAATCTTTGGCAAACGAGATGAGGTAAGCAAGCATGTTTTGCATATTTTTGTTTGATCCCTTCTTATATCCCTGTGCAATATGGTGCAGCCATTGCTGTTGGGATGTGCTCGCCAACTGATTGAACACATGAGGTAAATAAATTTCTAGTCCAGCATTATAGATGCAGAGCAATTTCATTTTTTCAATTTATTCTATTTAATAAAATAGATTGTCAAGATTTGCTTGTAGAATATGAACTAAAAGCATTAATCAATTGCTCACAAATACTACCCCTATTAAGAAGATAATGTTTTCCTTCCTGAATATTCTAAAGCGGCTTGTTGTTTTTGCAGCATATCCGGTTCCTCCAGGCCTTTAGTCCTCTCTCTTGGTCTCAAAGACCATTCAGCGGTACTAACCAAATCTTACCAGATACATTTGAGCAAATGATGAGATGGTAGAGCTCGTTCTTCATGATTTTGCTATGTTATATGCAGGAGACACTGAAAAGTATCGTATCATTTGTGATTGAGAATCGTCTCTGGTGACTTGCTGATCTCAGATTATGATTGAACCCCCAAGCTTCTGTTTGAACCTTCGAAATCTGTAGTCAATAGTTTCTGACTGAATACCATTTGAAAGATTCAACAATTGTTTAATATGCGTTGTATCTTATATATTTTAGAGAAAGACCATTTGGGATACATATATGTAATTTTGATCTCCAGTAAACATCTTTTGTCAAATGAGTTTTCATTATTTGAACAGAAACATACATATCTATTCTCATTAGTTACTGGGCCTTGATTCCTCAAGCCAACCAACCTATCTTTATAAATCCTTCTTTTGCGATGTTAAAAGCCTAGGAACATAATTAGGGTCCAAACTTTCTGTCTACCACAATTAATCCACGGTACTAAAGTCTGAGGACCTGTGTAATATTGTACATATGCATCTAGAAGTTAAAGCTATAGAGGATTGTTAGATATCGTGAAAATGTATGGTTTAGAACAAAAAGTAGCAGATTGTCGTAGTTCACGTTGTTCATTTTCCTCTAGTTATATTGAAAGGGGTAATGTTTTGTCAAACATGCAGCTTTAGTTTTGTGATAAAGTATGGTCATACTTTCCCTTTCTAAATTAATCTTTTAAGTAAATCAAACTTTCCTTTTTGCTTTTGCTTCATCTTCTACTGTGGAATACTATCACTGTTAGTGAATCTGTAGAATCACACCAATTGCATGCAGGGCATATATATATATATATATATATGGTTCCAATCCAATCAGTACATTTTTATAAAGTCAGAGTATTTTGATTTTATATCTTGATTTTATAAAATTAAGATATAATTCAAATCAATCAGAACAAATTATGTTATCTTGTTAGAAAATTATTATATATATATATGGTTCTGTTTATATATGATCATCAGTTATATTATATTACCCGATCACTCTCACGTTGAACATCATGCAAAACATCAAGCGCATAGACAGCAGATCATGGTTAACTTGTCCCTGAGCTAGTGCAGAATAAAAACTATGCCACGCCTTAATGTCTCTATATGTAGCTTGTCTCCTTATGGAAATTGGAATGCATACATATATCAGATAATTGTGGGTATAGAAAAACTCCAATGGAGTGGGCCCTGTCTGCTTTTTGTTTTTTTTGGGAGATGAAAAGGGCTATTTAAAGAGTTTGAAAGAAAAATAGTATTCAACTCAAGTAGTAGTCGAGCCGGCCCCACAATCCCATTTAATAGGATATTATATTGAAACCTTTTATTAATTAGTCCAAGCTAGTTTTGCCTTTGAAACCGACCATAAAAAAAAGTTGTCCTTACCTTCCAATTTCCTCACATACTCAAAACTCATAATGCATATGGTGGTGGTGGCCACATACTGAAAGCTATTTTGGTTAAGTTTTCCCTTCTTCGAAGCCTACCAATTCACCATTATAATGCTAAAAAAAAGAGCATAGTATTATTTGAATTGTTAAAAGTTATTCCCTCCCTTGACTAATTAATTAATTACTGAAAAGGTGAACCGGTACTTACCCATTACTGAACAATTAATATGCATACACACACACACACACACACATATATATATATATATATAATATAATATATGAAAATATATATGATCATGAAATTCGATGCTTCAGTATGGATATAAAAAGATGCCACGTTGAACGTCAAAAATGAAATAATTTACATGATTGCATAAATAGGGTTCCGATGCAAGCTTGGTCCATGGTCAGAAAAGAGAGAATTTTCATCCTTCAATTAAAGTTACATTACTTTCTTCTTCAATATTCGTGGTTTTTTTATATATGATCATGACAGTCATTGGAGGAAGCACGAAATTCCTATTTGTGAATTATAGGCTTTGACAGAGTGTAGCATAATTAATATAACTGAATAAACAATTAGAAGAAAAACAAAAAATCATAGAAAAAGAATCAAAAGATGGATGGGTACGTACGTCTAATTAGCTCATCAAAATTCAAAAGAAATATATGCTTTAATCTCGTGTCATGTATTCATATATATATATATATATATATATATATAATTATAAAGCATCAAATAATTTTATTCAAAAAAAAAAAGCATCAAATAAGTAGTTTCAACGCAAATCATGAACACACATCACACGTGTCCACAACTTACAAAAAATGGTCATATTTTTCATTTTCTATATCGTTATCTCTCTCTCTCTCTCTCTCTCTCTCTTTTTCTTCCTCTTCTTAGGGTAATTTTTTCGTGAACGACATTGCTCTATGGAATGCTTACAACGTGATTGTGTGGGATATGGAATGGACACAGCAGATGGGGACAGTAGTGGTACCATATGTCAATCTAGTTCTTTCAATTGTTGATTTTGTGGTGGTACTACTCTTAACTTGTAAGATATGTGATCGTGAAGTTAAGGGTGATCAAGGAAAAGATGATAAAAGTTTTTTTTTTAATTTTCCTGAGTTCCAAACAAACAGTTTTCTAGAGGATATTATTTTCGTTAGAAACGGAACAAGAAACGTAAGGTCCATCCTAGAAAAAGCCTCTCTCTCCAAGTTGATTTTGGGGAAGGACCATTCTAATAAACCAAACCCTCCCATCGAGAACAAGTCCCCGCAAGTACGTATAGATGAAGACAAAGATTGTATTTGGTTTCTACCAAAATCCACCCCTGTGAGAGAGTCCGGGGTCTAGTCACAAGAAAAGATTTTTGTTATTAAATTTTCAAGCACTAAATTCGCCGACAAGTGGAATAATTTCTACATGTTATTGCCTGCCAAGCATCCGATTCCTGCATTTGGATTGTCTGATTTGAGCACCGGATGCTCAACTTTGAATTAAGTACTATCAAACAAGTGAAAGATATTATACTATTACAGATCATCCTTTTTCTTTGGCCTAGCAAAAACCAAAATAAATAAATATATATATATATGTATTAATCATATTGAGTCTTTTCTTTTTCTTTTTCCTTTTTTTTTTTTTTTTTCTCCCTCATCTTCTTCTAGCTAGGGTTTTTATATTCTATTATATATAGGTTTATTTGTTTTTTTCTGTTTTTGTCCTTTTTCCACTTTGTTTCTTGACACAGATTCATGAGTTGTCCAAAAATATTTTTATAAGGGGTAATTTGTCATTAATATTAACCATTTTATCGCATATGAGTTTGTGCTTCGAACAATATTAAAGTATGTATTTATTATTTAATGAAAGTATCCAGATTAATTAATATTTTAATGTCACGTACTGCTATAAGCTGTTCCACTAAAAGAGATTTATTTTCTGATTGAATCCAATTAAACAAAGCTGGATACTCTGGGATGTTACATTCTTAATATTTTCTTCAAATTATTAACAACCCATCCAAAATATGGATGGAATATACCCGTCTGCAAGTTACAGGCCTTTTAAATAAATAGTATTTTTGTATAGGAGCTAATAAAAATTTAAGATATTAAAATATATTTTTAAAAAAAATTATTTATAATAAATAGTATAATATGTTTTGATTCAATTAAAGCAATTGATATTATAGTTTTTCAATTAGTAAACAACTATATACATATATATATATATCTATTTTATCACTCATTAATGTTATAGGTACTATAATATTCATTAAATTTATTTATCAAATAATATATATTAAAATATTATTAACTGTCATATTCATATAAAATTTATATAAAAAATATAAACTTTTATATGGATGAATAAATTAAAAAAAATAATTTAAATATTATTACATCGTCTGTCATATTTAAAAAATAAATTTAATAAATATTTTGATAATTCTAATAATATTGTTTAATTATATATATATATATATTTTTTTTTCTTTCCTAAAATACCCTTTATTAAAAGATATATAACTTGTATGTGAGGTATATTCCATCGATATTTTGTATGGTACGTATTAACAAATAAACTAAATGGATAAAAAAAAAAATTGACAATTTAAGGTTGAACACGAGTGATTATAAGTTTGCAGGGGCTAAGTGAAAAACAATTTATAGTTTGCAACTATTATATATAGTACTTAATTAAGCTAATTCATTACATATCATTGCAATTTTGATGAGATTTGCAACTATTATTTTGCTGGAAAAAAATTTTGCAACACAAATCATGGATCCATGCAGTTTGATTTATAATAATTAGAATGGCCAAAAAGAAAAATAACACTCAATAGATCTGTTTGCCCGGGAAACTTTTTGGGACCGCTCTGCAAAAAGCTAATCTTTTGCCATCCACTTCACCGTATAAAAGCTGTTGAACAGTTTATAAGCCCCAAAGCCAATGAACTTTTCGTATTTTGCATAAGGGTGGTCCCTGTATTATGGCTAAATTATGTCAACCATGCTTTTATGTAAATATTTTCTTCACGTATCATCCCCATTTATTACCCAAATTCTATATCAAAATAAACCTTTAATTATGATTCTCAGTTACCCAAAAAGGTGATCAGCAGGTAGGCCACCGGAGCACGGTGGACCTGATATACCATGATTTCTGGCTCTGACTATCATGTTTATTAACCTCAACAGTCAACACAAATACACACACACACACACACACACACATATATATATATAGAGCTTACCGTACTCCTTGGTCTACAAGATTTTCTTTAATTTTATTTCTTTTATTTGTTATTATTATTTATTTCCATAAATTTAAAGATTTAAATTAATTTTTACAAAATATATAAAATCTGATTTTATATTTTTTGGTGGGAAAGTAGTAATCATTAGCCATACATCTCTATTGGAAACCAGAGATGAAAGTCATGAATTTGTTTAGTCCTTGACCCCGTGATTTTAGAACATCCTGTCCCTTCATTATAACATAATCCCTCACCTTTTGTTATCGAACTCTGTAAATTAAAAAATACTACATTCAAAAGTTATCTTTTTCAAAAGTTGTTTAATTCCCATTTTTAAATTTTTTTCAACCAATTAAAATAATTCCACTGCATTCCTAAAGATAATTTTATTTTATTTTTTTATTATTTTAGAAATATTATAAATGATTCCCATGTCTCCTCTCCTCTCAGACATCCATGATCCACCCCATACGTCTTATATTTAATTATTAATTACATATATATATATATATATATATATTTTTTTTTAATGAACAAAATCAACAAATAAACTCAGAATTTTTGAAAATCTAAACTAGCAAGTAGTAAAGAAGAGGATTTTTGTGAAGTAATGAGAACCCGTTAAGTAGAGCACGTGTAAAAGGAGACCCGACCCACACTAACTTTAGCTTCAAATAAATTAACATTGATCTTGATCATAGGCCAACTTAACCCCAAGTTACCAAGTATAACTACCATTCTTCACGGAACTAACAGTGTTATATTATTAATTTATATAATTGCCCTTTGGTACGTAAAAAATGATAATGCCCATTTCGACTCCTGACCCTACCAAAAATCTTTACCTTCAAGGAGAGATGGGAATATTAATAAAAATAACGTTTATTTTTATTTAATTTCAAATTTGTTCAATTTATAGGACGCGTAATAAAAGTTCAAACATTATTACTACCATTCTTTCTCCCAAAGTAAAGATTTCAATAACATCTTCAAATTAACAGAAATCGATTCTTTTTTTTTTTCTTTTCTTTTTTTTCTTTAATGACAACAAACAAATATCATTCCTTTCCACCCCAACATTCCTTGCGTATAATTGCTCCAAAACCGGAGCGTGAAAAACACGGACGACCAACGCCTCGTGTATAAAGCAACCAAAGGATAGTTGTACACTGTATAAATCTATATGTTACAAATCTAAAAATGTATTTATAAGCTATATGGCTTACAACGACTAACTAACTAACGCCGTTTTCCACGTCCTACCGTTATTGTATGTACACACTAACACAAATACGAAGAAATAGGATGAGAAGAGAATATATATATGAAAGATTAACTATTTCTTACACGTGTAATACTCCCCCTCCCCACGTACCACACGTGCGTCAGAACCCCGTTAATCGCTGACAATCGGGCGATGGGGGCATGGACGGCGGCGTTCTTAATTTTTGGAAGTAATCGGTTATGTCAAAACCGTTTGACGTTAACTTGTCCGTGGAATCGCAGTCCTCTCTGAAGGGAATGCACGGAGGCCGTAACACCTCCGTTAGTAGGTCCCACCTAAGCCCACGAAAGAACACGTGCTCCTTGATCTCGCACGCGCCTCTCGCATACCCCAAACGTTTCGTGGGGTCCTTCTCGAGCAACTTCCCGATCAAGTCCGTCAGCGCCGTTGGCTTCCCGATGAACTCGGGAGGCTTCATCAAAACATTCCGAAACGTCTCCTTGCGGTTCTTGCCCTTGAAGGGCGTCGTACCATACAGCATCTCGTACGTGAGTATCCCCAGGGCCCACCAATCGACGGCGAACTCGTGGCCGTCGCCTCTCACCACCTCCGGCGAAACGTACTCTTCCGTGCCGACGAACGAGTTGGAGCGCTCGCCGTTGGAGAAACTCGGCTTGCGTCTACTCACCGGGCTGACTCGGGCCGACTTGGCCTTCTTCAAGCCCTTGCCACCGTGGTGATGATCGGCCCCCACGGGCACGGCGTGGATCCAACGTGTCAGGTGCCGGCGGTGTTTGCGGCGAATCTCCGGTAAAGACGCTTCGTCTTCGGAGGTTATAATGGCAGTTTGGATCGTCCGGTGCTTGAGGCTCCGAGATAGGTCGAAGTCCGTGAGGGTGACATGACCGGACAGTTGAATGAGGACGTTCTCGGGCTTCAAATCGCGGTAGGCGATGCCCATGCTGTGGAGGTGGTCGAGTGCGCAGAGGATCTCAGCCAGATAGAAGCGGATCACGGCAGGGGAGAAGACTCGGTCTGTTTGACGGTAGCGGAGGACGTTGAGGTCGCCACCGGGGCAGTAAGGGACGGCCCAGCCGAGGTAGTCTTGGGACTCGAAGAAGCCCAGAAGGGAAGGAAGGAAAGGGTGGGACAAACGGGAGAGAACGTTGATTTCCCAGCGGGCTCGACGCTCGGCGTCAAGCTTGGTGTGGAGAGAGGACTTGTCGACGACTTTGAGAGCGAAAGGGGAGCAAGCGGAGGGGTCGAGCCTAGGGTCATGGACCAAGAAGACGGTGCCCATGGCTCCTTTACCCAGAATTTTGAGGGCCTTGAGGTTTTCCAGGTCTAGCTCCGGTGAAGGTGGTAATGCTCCTCCTATATCCTCCATTTTCTCTTTCTCTATTTTTATTTTATTTTATTTTTTCTATTCTATTCTATTCAGAAAGAGAGAGAAATAGAGAGATGAATATGAGCGTTGGTTTTTGGATTTTATAGCTGCTCTCTGCTCGTTCTTTCTCTCTTTTTTTTTTTTTGTTTTTTTTCGTAGTTTCTATTTTTTTTTGGCGTATTTTCGGGGTGGGCGGTGGGGAACTGATCTGGCCTGGCGGTGATATGTAATTTGTAATTCTTTTGGGGCATAAATTTATAATTATGGTCTTCATTAGCCAAAAAATAATAGTAAACTAATTACTTAATTAATTAATTAATTAATTATATGGTGTATTGTAATGATAAAGAATAATAAAGGTCCTGATTATGAGCTATAATTTAAAAAAAAAAAAAGAAAAAAAAGAAAAAGAAAATGAAGGTCGGTATAATTGCGTGCACTATTGCCTTTAGCGTTTTCGCTCCTCCTATGTATAGGATTAAGAGATTGGCTTGCCATGTGGCTGACCACAAACTGTAACAAGACCTTTATTACATGCTTTTTCTTTTTTATATTATTATTATCACCCTCATTCCTGAATTTCTATTCTTATTATATTTTTCCTCCCCGCCCAGTCCAGTTGTTCTTTTTCTTTTTTGTTGTTGCACTAGTTTTATTGTTCTTGTTACTAATAAATTTAACTGCAAAAACAATTATTCGTTGCTATGCCTTATATTATAATACTTACTCTCTCTCTCTCTCTCTCTCTCTCTCTCTCTCTCTCTCTCTCTCTCTATATATATATATATATATTAAATTGATTTCTTCTGTATTTTGCGTCCCTGAAATATTCATCATCCAAAACTTTCTTTAACAAAAAAATTACAATATTTGACCTTTAGAATAAATCGACTAGGCCATCAAATTATTCCCCCATATAAATTCAATCGCTAAAATTAAATAGCATCTGGGAATTTACTACTCCTCTACGAATTAACACAAATGCCAACAAAATCATAGTTGATAACAAAGACAATTTAAAAACATATATATATATATATAATAAGTAAATACCAACCTTTTCGCGATTGTATACCAAATTCATGAAAAAAAGAAAAAAGGAAAAATCACATCTATTTATGTTAATTTCCAATTAAAGCAAAATAACTAGCAAACATTGAAATGCAAATCATATGCCTTCGCATTGTTACATAGATAAAGACAACACATACATTATTGCATGTCAAACACAGTACATCAATAATAAAAAAAAAAGTGGTATAGTTTATCATCAATATCTTGTTAAACAAAACATGAAGTTCTTCACCAAATTGGTACAATTGGTGGATGCTACGAAGCAAAAGAATAAAATCCAATTTTGGCTTTATAAAATGATTCTGTGCGATACTAACATTGCCTACAACAATCAACTTAATGCTGCCCATACGGAGGCCTAAGCGTAATGAGTTGGTAAAGAGTGATGCTTTCTAAATTTGTTTTTTTTTCTTTTTTTGAAAAAAAAGCTGCACACGTGTAAGGCATAAAGAAGAAATATATTCATGGAGCCAAACAAAATGACAAAAGAAAAAACGTTGTACGGTTATCACATGGGTGCTCCCATTATCCAAGGGAAATGCCAACGTGCGCTCTAGGCCTTCTTGTTGGAATGTTGTCTTCTTCTTATTATTATTATTGTTTTTTCAAATTTTTTATATCTATTTTGTATTTTAATATTCTCTATCATTCAATCGATTAAAACTACTAAAATCTAGTTAATGCAAAAGCATTCATTTACTTAAAATAATAAATATTAATTAAAGTGGGCATGTGTACTGCACTGACATTAATTTGATATATACATCTCATGAAATTGACTTTTGATAAATAAATAAATAAAAGTTTTATGAAATTTATAATAGAAGAGATTTTTAGGCCCCTTAGATTAAAGGCATCCCTGCTCCTGAAGTTTGGCTAGGCAATTCTCTCTCTCTCTCTTCTTTTTTTTTTTTTTTTAATTATATATATATATATACATGTGTGTGTGTGTGTTTTGTACTGCCTGTCTAGTGTTTTGTCAGTATATTTTATTGTTTTTCATTTTCAGAGGGAACGCCGAAGTTTCCTTTTGGGATCCTAAAATTGATTGATTTTTACAAATTAACATGTTTAGAGCACATTCGATATGATATATAGATATATATAGTAGAAAATGTGAACATATATGCAAGAGGAATTAACAGAAATTAAAGATTGATAAATACTTTGTTTTCTCTGTTTCTATATATATATATATATATAGGCAGTGAAACATGGGCATGGAAATCAAAACTTGATGATGATTTGCAAATCTATTAGTTGATGTCATGAATATTAGTGGAGCGAAAGATGGGTTGCTTCTGATGTGAGTAGTTTAGATAACGAAAACCATTACAAATTAAATAATAATTTAATTCAATCAAACCTATTCATTTGAGTTGCTGTTATTGTTAGGTATCGTACTGTTGGATCAAACCCTTTACAATTAGATAGGAACAACCCCAAATGCTTCAATTATATATAATTTATTCCCTATATCTCTTCCTATTTCCTTGTAGGATTTTATATGCTTTCAATATTCCTTTTATCTTTGCGATCTATATATTTCAATTTGAAAGACATCCAATTATTGCAATTACTTTTAAAAAAAAATCTTATATTGGTTATTTGCAAGACCTTCATATGTAGATCTCACAAAACTTCAGTTAAAAGAAATAAATTAAAATTAGAGAATCAAACGAAAGATCTTACTATGTAGTATATATTCCCGTAGGGACGACTATATCTGGGTAATTTAATTGGGAATTTATATATATATATATATATATAATCAAATTTAAAACTTTGTTTTATTTTTTTTTTTTTATAAAGTATAAATGAAAAGGATTTAGCCAATGGACGTGTAGTGTAGAAATGATAATAGAGACAAGAAAGATATATTGGAAGATATGAAGAAAGATAGAAATAAATGTGTGGAAATTGATAGTACCAAAAACAAAAATAAAATGTGTGGAAAAAGACGGCTATGTATATCAGATTGGCAGCATCACATGTTGCATTCAGCGTGTTGATTGTCACACTTCAGAAGCACGGTTTAAGACTCTGGACCTACTTGTTCTGCCCCATTAATTCTTAACCTCATCTCTTGCCGCCGTTCTTAATTACTTTTTTTTTTATCATTCCAGCTGTCATGTGCTTGTGCCTGCCCTCAAACTCCAGAACTACTCTAACTCAATTTTTGTTTTTTTTTAATGCATTTATTATTAATTATGACCAACATACTATGTATATATAAAGTACTTCTATAATACACATAGACTCATAAGATAAGATAGATGTCATCAATTTTTTGATGTCGAGATATTGATCTAAAGCAAACTCTCAGCGTTCAAAGATCCAAAACACCCACATTATAGTGCATAAATAAGCATCATAGCAACATTATATATACATAATACATACATATTATACATGTATGATAAGCATATATATATATATATACATATCTATATATATATATATTTATTAAGGAAACCTACCAACTCTTTCAAAATAATTGATTACTATAAAATAATTGACAAGTTGAGGAGTCAGTAGCTTTGGAATATGAATAGCTTAGCTCTTTTATAAGTCTATAATTCTATAGCCAACCCAAATCTGCCTAAACCTAGTTACTCACCCCACAAAAAAAAAAAAATTAAAAAAAAAAAAAATCTGCCTAAACCTAGTTTCCTCAAAAGCGTGCCTATCAACGCCTATTTCCTGTCATTTCCAATAATATGATTCCATGGTTAACCCTAACTCTCTTAAAAGAATAGAAATAAATTTAACTCTTCATCTTGCTTTTGGCAATATTAATTTAAACAATTAGTTAATAAAGGATACATGCAGCTTGTTTAAAATGAGTGCTACAATTAATTAATCACATGCGACGTGCCTAGGGCCTCATCCTAACAATTTTTTCTTTAATTTTATCTACTGACCCAAATTTTGAAGTTATATCAGTACTCTTCTTTGTCTAAACCCTTTGTAATTCATCAACTTGACTCTGTTTGCTTAGCATTTTCAACAATCTTATAGTCACGGAACACTTGGCGAGTTTATTTATTTATTTTATAATAGATGTAAAAATTTATATTTAGAATCATTGTACAAAGAAATCGTGTCAAAAGGCTAGAAAAATTAATTCAAACTACAAAAATAGATTCACTCTAAAAATGAAAAAAATGAAAATCGATTGAGTAGGACTACAACTCATCTCAAGATTATATTAATAAAGATTTCCAAGTTGAAATACATGAGGATAGAAGAACGAAATATGCTTTATAAGAAGGTGTGAATATTTTTTTCTTGAGAGACCATTTAAAACCGTGCAGGCGGAATCCAAAACAAACAATATCTCATGCGGATGGACGAGGCTGTTATAGTTGGTGTTAGAGCTCATGCAGATGGACGAGGCTGTTATAGTTGGTGTTAGAGCTGGTTGCCTGTCCCAATGGAACTGTCAGGTGAAGTGGTGGGATCCCTAACTTGGTATTAAAGCTGGTTGCCCGTCCCAATGGAACTGTCAGGTGAAGTGGTGGGATCCCTAACTTGGTATTAAAGCTAGTACCCAGATCGGAAGCATGCCTTGTTAGAGCTGGTTGCCCGTCCCAATGGAACTGTCAGGTGAAGTGGTGGGATCCCTAACTTGGTATTAAAGCTGGTTGCCCGTCCCAATGTCGGTATTAAAGCTAGTACCCAGATCGGAAGCATGCCTTGTTAGAGCTGGTTGCCCGTCCCAATGGAACTGTCAGGTGAAGTGGTGGGATCTCTAACTTGGTATTAAAGCTGGTTGCCCGTCCCAATGTCGGTATTAAAGCTAGTACCCAGATCGGAAGCATGCCTTGTTAGAGCTGGTTGCCCGTCCCAATGGAACTGTCAGGTGAAGTGGTGGGATCCCTAACTTGGTATTAAAGCTGGTTGCCCGTCCCAATGGGACTGACAGGTGAAGTGGTGGGATCCCTAACTTGGTATCAAAGCTAGTTAGAGCTGGTTGCCCGTCGCATTTATATAATTAAATACCTTTACTTTTAGAGGTCTTTTAAAATGCGGACGAAGTGCAAAACGGACAATATCTGTGCATTTATATAATTAAATACTTCTCAAATTACGCTGAAACAATTTTAAATTAAATTAGTTGAAAAAAAATAGTTGACCTTTTTGTTCTCAAAAAAAAAGAAAAAAAAGAAAAACCTGGCGAGGTTAAATTGGTTGACTTTCAAATTAAGTGTTTTATCGTGTTTATGATTATATACGAAATTCGGCTATCAAGGTGCATAAGCAAGTAACCAAGTCACTAAAAACGAACTTGGACATACTGATCCATTAATTTTATTTTACTTAAATAGAGTGCCCGCGTTGTTATATATTTCTTTGACAATAGAATTTTATTAATTAATCAAATCGTCTTTTTATCACCCAAAAAAAATAAATTAATCAAAAATCGTCTTTTTTTTGCTTACCCTTTAGACAAGTAACTTTTTAAAACTATTAGCTTTAAAATTTAATCGATTTTAATTAGTAAGTGTCTAACAGCTGTTGAATCCACATATAGAGATGAGTTATAAGAATCTTTTATGGTTGAATATTCCCGTGGACGAGCCTTTAAAATTATATTTATATCTCTGAATAAGAATGCTAGCTTTACATATGCACACACACATAGAAATATATAGAGGATGGTTAAAAGTGATCAAACAGAAAGATTTCTGCTTTAGTATAAAGCGAAATGATGTTGTAGGCTATGCAATGCATGGATGGCCATGTTAACATGTATATCATCATGTTTATTATATAATATATTTGCTTAATTAGGCTAATCAATTTGATCAGCAAAGAATGATGGTAGCACAGTAGAGCCCTCCGTGTGTGTCCAAAGATGAAAAAGAAAGAAAGAAAGTTTCATGGTTTATGGGTTTTAGATGTCAATATATATATCGCCTACAAAGACAATAAACAGAGGCAGCTAGGTTAGAAAATAAAAATAAAAATAAAGGTCGATGTTCCTACCAACAACCCCATACAGTCCAACTTTAGGTTACAGAAGATCTTGCACACTATTTTCTTTTTGGCAATCTTTTGAGCCTATACTGGGGACATTAAAACCCCACCAAAGTAAATTAATAAAATGAAAGAATTTTAAACCTCCCTTTGATTTACTTTTGAAGTTTCACAAAAATGTGTTCCTGTCGGCCATCATTTGGTGGGATAAAATGTTAGCTTCCACCTAAGCTCAAAGTGAAAGGAAAGGAAAAATAAAAAAGAATAAAAAATAAAAACTACTAATTTTATTCCACCACCCATGTCAAAGTTTGGAACATATTATGTACTTTAAAGAAAAAAGCTTTATACACTTCATGTGCCCTTGTCGGCCATGATTCCACCATCAGAAGTAATTCTTTTCCGTTTTTTTTTCTTTCTTTCCATTTTTTTTTTTTTTTTTTTTTTTTGAAATTGAGTTTGGTTTTCATACATAGCTAGAAGAGAGGAAGCTTTCCTTTCTTTGTTTCAAACAAGGGTGGGGTCGTTTGTGTTTGTGAATTAAGCTGCCAATTGTCTCTCAAATTTGTTTATTTTAAATTTCGTGTTGATTTGGCAAAACAAAATGTAAACTAAAAGCATAAAAAGCTATTGATACCCAACATCTATCAAAAAATTCATTTCAAGGTTGTCTGGCCATGTATATGGTTTTAAGTGTGCCTTTCTTATGGATTTGTGGATGTATTTCAGAAAATAATAAGCTCTTTCTTCTATATTTCTGCTACTGCTTTTCTTCAATAATTCATTGACTCATTGCCTATAATATTAATTAGCTAATTAGAAGAAAGAAACTATCATAGTTCATAAATATTATTCTTTAATAACTTGTTTGGATTGCTTGGAGGCTCCTTCACTAATGGTTAAGGAAGGTATTACGCATTTGTACATTATAACTTTTATATTGTATTTAATTATATATTGTGCTCAAATTGGTTGCACCATCTCTAGTCGCCAAGGGACCCACCAATCAACATAACAAATTGATTTATTTTGAATATTTCTGGTGATTAAATCATCATATATATATATATATAGAATGAGTTTTTACCAATTATGAATTTGGTTAAATCTTGTTATGTATATAAATAAATATTTATGAATCACTGCAATCATATTATATAATCGCTCGATTGCATTGTGATTAATTTGGTCGTATAAATGATGGGCCTTTGCTTGATATATATATATATATACGGATCAATCATAACAAAATGTTTCATTTTTATTGTTTGGCCATGACATTTACTTATATGCTTTTTGCAGTTTTATATTAATGGAGCAGAATATGATATTCTACCTTTTTCTGCTACTATACTCTGCAATCGCACTGTGGGAAAGGGGTTTGAATTTTTGGCTTTGCCTTTTTATTTTTATTTTTTTACTTTTTGTATTTTGGGTATTTAATTATTGTTGTTATAATTGTGGAGGTTGATGACACGAAGGAATTCAAGTATAATATCATTACAAACGATTATAGAGATTGCCAACAGTGGAGACCATAATGAGGCTACGTGTAATATTTATGATGGAACTATGCTATAAATATTTTTTTTTTTGCTTTTTTACATATCAGAAAAAGCAATCGCATTATTGTTAATTATTATTATTATTATGCATCATGTTATTTATTTTGAAGCAAAAATTAGTTTATACTTTTGGCTTTAGAGAACACCCACCTAAATAATATACATATATATATATATATATAATATAGTAGTGCCAGTTTGATGGAACATAAGTTACATAACTAGATAAGTTTTTCTCCTAATATTTTTTATTATATATGGAGCTGGTTAGTACTGATTGTAATTTCTGCCAAAACAAGAAGTTGGCCTTAACTGTATAATTAAAGAATTATATATATGAAATAAATTAATAAGATAATGTTAACTTTATAATTAAGAAGTGGATCCTTATCCATGAAGGAAAAATTAGAAGTCCATATTATCTTTCAACAATTAAACATTTCAATGACGTTTATTTTATTTTATTTTTATGTTAGTACAATGGCGTTTTATTTTTTTCATTTCGTCTGAAATTTAAATAAATGCGTAAATTAGTAAAAATTATTTTTGAAAATCGATAATTTAAAGTCTTAATTATATATTATATTTATATTTTTCTAAAACGCTAAATATCAGTATTTAATTATAGTTTGCTTGTTATACTTTTAAAACATCTAAAAACTAATTTCTACATATACATTTTCAAATGATTGTGTTATAAATTAGATTTAGATGTTTCAATATTAATAAATGTCACACGAATGAATTATGCATGATAATAATAATAATAATAATAATAGATGCATATATTTAACTTGATTGCCTACAATTTAGAGAATGCCTCAACTCAACCCCCAGCTAAAGCTTCATCTACTATGGCCGCCATTGGAAGAAGGCACGCGTAGTTTGGTAGGTTAGCTGAAAATGGTGGACCCCGACCCCGACATTGCATTTATAAAGTTATATCTATATCATCAAACTTTGTGACTAATTTCCGGTGAAATTCAGATGAATCTGGAAAGTTAAAAAAGGAGATGGATCATATATATGTGGTTTTGAAGGGTATTTTTGTGTCAAATCAATATTAATTACAAAAGCTGGTTAGACTATTAAATTTTATTCAAATTAGAGTAAAAGTTTGATAATTTTTTTTTTTAACCCCAAAAAAATAAAAAAAAAATATACATATATATATATATATATATATGAAATTAATAGCTGCTTTGGAAAAACAAACTAGTTATTTACAACATTGTGGTAATGGATTTGGTCATCCGGATTGTGACGGTTGAGGATTCGTTTTGCTTTAACCAGTCCAAACCTGATAGTTCAAGCCCAGACTCGAAGACAATGTTTAGACGACCCAGTCCAGCTAGTTCCTAAAGGCTAGATGTTTTGTAAGCCCATACCTTAGGATGAGATCCAACTCTAAAAGTCTTCCAGTTTGAAGTTCCAAGATTCAAATTCTACGAATAAGCTCCCCACAAAGGATGCAGATTTTCTGTTCCTGTTCCGTGTCCGTTTTTCTATCTTCTCAATGAGAGATTGCCATCTCATTTAAATTTTTTTTCAAGAATAGTATTCTTTCACTGTCGTTTTCTCTGTTTTCTCTTCTGTTCAACCTTGTATTATTTCTTTATCAACCCATAATAAATTACTTCTAACTCCTAATTTTTTAATTTCCCACGATTGAATTTGCAAGTTATTTTTTAATTATATTTGCAAACCGTTTATGTTCTTTCTGTATTGCACCACCATGATTTTTTTTTCTAATCACATAATTCACACTCATAGGCCATGGTTAAAAACTAGATCAATTATATAATTTTATGACATTTAGTGGCATGACCCTCTCAGTTACTGCATCAATGGTCCGTATGGTCGATGTTTTTCTTCCCCTTTATTTCTCTATTTCCATTTCTTTTGTGGTTTTTCAAATATGACTGCTCACTGGTTGTGAGCCATTCATGGGATCGGCATGTGAAGATTGTAAGCAGATTTAAAATTGTTAAAACCAACAAAATTTGTTTATAGATAATTTAACTGATGAAGTAAAACGTCAGAGAGAAGAGGAAACCAAAAGGCATACGGCATAATAGAAGAGAAACCAACGGCAATAAAACTTCTATTTTCTTTTACATTTTAGATGACACATGTTCAGTTTTAAATGAAATGACAGAAAAGGGGATACCAAATGGGGACAGAGGATCCATGTCCCCCCCAAAAAATAAATACATAAATAATAAGAGTAGGCTATGCTATGAATGCAATGCTAACAAAGTACTCCTAATTAAAAACTCACATTCAGAGAAATTAATGAGAACTTGTTTACATAAAAAGGCTTTTGAATATATTAACAAATGACAAAGACACAAAGAAAATTTTATGTCTCCGACTCTGAGCAAATTTATTCAAGCCGTGTTATGAGAGATACAAATTAACTCCCTATTTAATATGACTAACTTCGACGGATTAATATGCAAGCTACTCAAAAATAGCTCAAGTTGCACGAGTGGTTCCCTACTCGGTTGAAAGAATATGGCTTGACAAAGCAACTGTCTAGGTTACATAGAAACTGACTTCACACTAGTTTCCAATGGTTCTCTCTATATAGACCATGATCTCGACCAACCTGGCGGAAGCTGTACAAATTTAAGGCCACTTACTAGCTTTTTCAATGATCTCCTTCATTTATATGCTTTTGATATTTGAGTAACAAGCAACAACCTATTTTGCATTCTTAGCAAAAAATAAATATTATTAATTAAACTTACCTAATTATTAATTTCATATATACAATTAATTTTCATAAATCCTTTCTAACGCAGGGGTGTACAAAAATATAATTTTTTTTTGTCTTTTTTCTTTTTTTTTTTTAAAAAAAAAAAGCTTAATTACTAAGATTAAGCATGAAAATATTTTGTCTTTGTAGAGACAATCTAATAGCAATGTCTACATTCTTTTATATATAAGGTTTGTTTTCATTTCCTTATGATTTGGTGTAAAATTTAAAGTTTTATTCGATATGCATGTTCTTATTTGAGTTTAAATGATTATAGCCACTCCATCAAAACATAAGCAAATACTTGGAATGGGATCCAAAATATATGTCAATGTATACAAAGAGCAAAAATCTCTTAATGCAACATAAGAAAAAAGAAAAAGAGAAAAAGGTCAAATACTTTGAGAAGATTTCTTACTCCCTCCAATCTGGGATCCTAATACACAAGACCATTCCTTAAGATTTAATAATCTATCTAGTTAAATTAAGTTATGGGTTATTTAAGTTTTGCATAAAACAAGAAAATGCCATGCACATGCCCTAAAAGATATTTGATTAGTTTAACAACTAAGGGGTGATTAATATTCTTAGTTTTTTAGGCTATCGATATTGAGAAGTTGCCTTCACTTTCGAGGCCCTGTCGAGAGCATGCAAGTGGCTGAATTTACATGAAAAAGAGCTACATTATTATTATTATTTTTTTCTCTTCTTTATTTTCTGTTTAATTATAAAAAATTTCTCTTACGGATCTAATTCGCGGGGCCACCAAATATTAAGGAAACGCATGGTAGAAACATTATTGTAAGCTGCATTAATGTTGGTTAGTAGTAATTAATCAAAGATTAAATAATGAGCAGAACGTAATTAAGTTGCTTTTTGTGGTCCTTGGTCTACAAATAAATGGTATTATAACAATAATAATTAAAAAAAAAACAAAAAAACAAAAAAAAAAACAAAGTATTAACGTAGCTGTCTAACGTAGCCTGCATGCTTCTAAGCACCAACAGCTAGCCACACATGTGCATGGGCATTTTTTTTTTCTTTTTTCATTTTTTTTTTAAATGATCGAGAGACGTGAGGTAAAATTCTAAATTGATATCTAAGACTTTGAAATTACCACCATATATATATATATATATATATATATCTATGGATCGAGATTAAGGGTGTGATCCATTTTGAGCTTTCCAAGTATATAGAGCACAACTTTCACCTTATATCGCATCTCAAATCCCGTCCAGATGAAACTTCCTTAATCTTCGTGTATGTAATTATACAATATTCCCATTTTTGCTGTTGAATAGTTTGATTATTGCTAAGTAATATATGACAACATTTTTAATCTTTTTTTAATCGTGAAAACAATTTAATTAAGAAAAATTAATATTTTTTGTTATAATCCAATTTTATTGTGTATATATCAATAACTTTATTGCTAATATTTTTATTAGTTGTTTTCATTATTATTATGCAAAAGAGTTTATGGGAAACAAGAAAGAAAAAAAAGAATGTGTCTTTAGGGAGTTTCGAACGAGGATATATTTATTTAATTAATCCACTGATGTTGTGGGAACAAGAATGTCTAGGTTATATAACTTAATTGATGCTGACAATACCACATAGGGGTAGTACTAGTCTTTGGTGGTATTTCAAGAACACTAAATTTTAAGATATACATACTGTGTTTCATAGCAAACATATCATATTTTCATGGCAATTAATGATCTGTTTTTATTTGTTATATAAATATATGGTGTGAATTAAATTGAGAGACGATATAGATTTGCTAAAAGGGAGTGAAACCGCCCAATATTCAAGTGGAACATTGTTAAATAATAATAATAATAATAGAAAAAGTGGAACATTGTTAGGTAAATTATTTGATTTGGCAACAACAGAGCATTTGTTTCAGTAATTCCGCACTTCCCAATGGTTTTTAGAGACCTTCTAGCTTGATGCATAACCATGTTTGGATTTAAATTTCTCATTATTTTTGCATGCCAATCCCTAGAAGCATAATTTACGCTTATATATTTATTTTGCTTCCGAGTACATATCAGAATTAGAACAATTTATTAGTTGCTAGTATTATCCATGAAATTGGATTGTTATTTTAATTTCTGCTGCCTGAACAGACAACTAAAGATTATGTATAATATATTATTCCGAAAATACATACATAATTAAAAAAGGTATATATTATATATAACCTAGCTATTCAAATATTAATTAGTGGCATGCATAAGCATGCACCAAGCATCTTTGTTTTTCCATTTGAAATGCCGTCAAGGCAATGCATTAATGGATACCCTTGAAGGCATTGATCATTTAATTATAATATTATATACAATAAGATGAATTAAAAAAATAAAAAATAAAATCTAATGATGATGAACAAAATTACTTGTGTTCAATAAGATGTATCGGTTAAGGACTCTAGTGTAATCCATTACTCAATTCCAATTGCTTTGCGCATATATATATATATATATATATAGCATTAAAATTAATTACCAAATAATTACATGACATAAAACACTTTCTTTTTAGTACACTTGTTTATCAAATATAGTTGAAAAATGGAAGGGGGAAGAAAAAAAAGACAAGACAAACAAAAACAAACTTTTTTAGAGTATTCTACACACCCTTCAAATAAAATATAAATTATCCTCTTCTATCATAATGCTCCATTTCTGTATAAGTATAGATATATAACAAATATTCGAGAAATTTCCAAATTATTGTTTGGTTGGAAAAATTTATTCACCAGAAAGAAAATTATCTGTATTAAATTTAACCCAAGTGAAACCTAACCTAACCTTTTTTTTTTTTTTTTTTTTAAATGGAAACTATAACCCAACCTAACCTTAGGTAGAAAACAAGGGTGTTGTCAAAAATATAATTGCCTTTTCAAGTGCTTCATTTCGAGGCGACACGAGCACTTTCCCGGCGTTTCCTCCCACACCGCTTGGAAACTCACAAATTTTCTATGGATTCTCGTGACTTGCTTCGCCCCGCAATGCCCTTACTCCTTCACTATATTTACACCATGCCTTATGGAATGTAGAATCAAAGCATCTATATATATATATATATATAGATTTTATCACGTACACCCTTCTATTATATGTTCGTAACTTTTTTGTATATTATGTATGGTCAAATTTAGGCCCGGGAACCAAATAAAAATATGTCCTTGCATTATTCACATGATCAGAAGAATAATTCAATACATAAGATATTGAAGGACAAAATAGTCATTATAGAAAATAAGATTGACATATTTGGTCATACGGACTGTGTGGTCAAAGTTCTTTTTTCTTTTGTGTGTGTGTGTGTGTGAGTTTCTTAATTAATGCAAGCATGCAAACCGGATAATTGGCCCGCCTGGGCTGCAACTTTGAAACACTGTGTGTGTGTGTGAGAGAGAGAGAGAGAGAGAGAGAGAGATAGATAATGAGACCAAGAACAGAACCTACACGTGGCAGTCACATTCCTTCGAATTTGGTCACAGAACCTGAAACGGCGTGAGGGTTCTGATTAAATGAGTTTACCGCAAATGGGCAGTGACGAATCCTCCCTCCATCATACACTGCTTCCTATTAATTAATTAATTCACTCTCTTTCTCTTCACATTTTTCAAGAAATATTTTTTTCATTTTCATTTTCTTTTTCTTTTCTTCAACTCTCCAACTTATCTCATTCTAATACTCTCACGTTTTTCTCTGCCTTTTTTTTTTTTTTTTTCTTTTTATTATTTGAAAAGCTGCAACCGATCGATGAAGGTTTTTCTTTTCCCTTTTTCTCTTTCTTTGTTTTTGGAAATGTCTTTTTTCTTTTTTTTGCTTGATATTATCGTTTTCAATTTAATTTCCTTTTAATTAGTCTACCAGTTTATATATTAGGGTTGAGATTAGCACTTGTTATTTGTTTTCTTTTCGAAGTATTAAGAGGTTGAAGAAAGCGAGAGACGCGGGTTTTGCCTCCTAATAGTGGTACACTTCAGTCAACGTAGCTTTGTAATTTATGTACCAAGAATTTGGCGGGAACTGTGTCATCAACAATGAAGGTGAATTTGTTCTCTCTTTTTTTTTTTTTTTTTTTTTCCCTTCTTCTCTCTCTCTATATTTTAGTGTACATTTAGATTTGCATAGTATATATTTGAATAGTTAGGTTGGTATATTTGGCTAATAGATAATCTCTCAAAGAGTATAGAAAACCAACATTCTGGATTCATTTAATTTTCTCACGATCATGGAGTCTGGATCGATCACAATGATTGATATATTTCAAAACCGCACCAAAGTTGCACCTTAATTCTCTTTTTAATTTTTTAGTAATGAAACTCATCTAATTCATAAATCATAAAAGTAAAAAAAAAAAAAAAAAGTTAGTAAAAGATATATATACAACTTAAACAAGGAAATTATCAAATGGTATAATATTTAAAGTGATAAAGTGTTAGACAGAAATATAAAAAAATAATGATTCATCTTCTATTTATTTAAGATTTTTGAAGAAGTAATTATTTAATTTGTTATTAAAGTTAAATATTTTTAATGTTTTAGATTCAAAATTGAACAACTTTATCGGAAAAAATGTCCCAAAAAAAAAAAAAAGATTTGGTTTCAGTTTTTGGTAGAGTTCATAATTCAACTATAGTGTTTGAACAAGTCGTTAGATAAAATTCGACTATAGAGAAGAGGGATATGAAATTCGAAAGTACAAGATTTTTCTAGTAATTAAAGTCGATGACACGCTGAACAATACAAATGAAGGCAGGGTTGTAAGTGTGTATAGGACATGAGTTAGAGAATTACATAATTTAAATAAATTTTTAAATTTTTGGGTTTCAACTTTTTGACGGGGTGCGAAAACCGATTAGGTGGTCAACAGATTTCAACTTGGGGGAAAACAAACTAATAAAATCCTAATACCTTATTCAATTATTTCTTTGTATAATTTTATTTGTTTAATACGCGGAGAAAGAGAAAGAGAAAGGGGGGTTCGGGTGTTTACATTTAAAAAAGGAGGGATTCTCACTCTTGTATTAGTACTTTAAATATTTAATATGTCGGATTTTGGCCATAAAATAATGCATGTCCGTACTCTTCCATCTTTAACACATGCAGGACTCGGGGATCCACAAATTGGGTCCCAAAGCTCATCACTATTGTAGTATTCATATATATATATATATATTGGAAGAAAGAAAGATCTTCTCTGATTTATGGGTTTGATCGTCTGATAATACGAACTGATCTTGTAAATACATACATTTATATTATATGTAAGAGAGAAATAGACGGTGGAATAGAGAGAGAGAGAGAGAGAGAGAGAGAGAGGTATGTAGCAAAAAGTTTAAATTACTTTACGTAGAGAGAGTGGGAGATGATTTGCAGAGTGTGGGAATGCTGGGCTTTGGGGAGTCATTTATTGCACGCTACGAGGTCGAGAGTTCCAATAAACCAAGTGGGGAGAAGAGAGAGAAATATATTTTCATGAAGAAGAAGATGAAGAGTAGGGTTTTTGAACTGGTTTGGATTTTTCCAGTTGGAATTGTGGGTTTGTCTGAATACAAAGACTGATCGCTTTTCTATTAAGAGGAGGCCATTTTCATTTTTATAGTATATCAATAAAATATAGTATGGCACTCGTGTCCTCTTTATAGCTTATCAAATAGATAATAATAATAATAATAGTAGTATTAATTTTTGTTGGGGGTAAGGCTTAGTTGTCATATGTTTGGAATATAATATGGTGTGTTTGAAGAGAGTCAGAGACCACCTAAAATTGACCACTGCAAAATGGGTCATAAATTAACCAACACTCTTAGATAGAGAGAAAGAAAAGCTGTTTTATATACATATATAGCTTTGTACCATTCCAAGTAGTTTCTCTTTTCAGCCTCTTCTCTCTTTTTCACTTTCTGTCCCTTCTCTTTACCTCATGCTCTCTCCAATACTTGTTCCTACAAAAATAAGCCTTTAAGTGACACAGGGAGCTGGGCAGAAAAATACAAAGAGTTAACTTTTGAGCTGAATTAGGAAACCTTTACTGCTTCTAAATTAGTAAATTTTGCTTTCAGAGAGTTTTTTTTAGTCTTCATTTTCGCGCTCAACTGAAGTTCTCTTCTGCTACATGCTACAGGGTGATTTATCTGATTCGTTTGGAGATCATAGAATAGTTGTCTGAAGATTTTTATAAATTTTATCAAAGAAATTAGTTAATGGGGTCAATGAATTCGAACAACTGGCTTTCTTTTCCTCTTTCTCCGACTCATGCTTCTTTACCATCGCATCTTCATACGTCTCAGTCTCATCAATTTTCCCTAGGATTGGTCAATGATAGTATGGACATTCCTTTCCAAGCTCAAGGTATTTTTATTTTTTTTATTTTCTCTGCCTTTTGCTACATCTTCTTTGTCTAAAACTCTTATATATATTTTGCAATTATATATATATATATATATGCAGAGTGGAATCTGATTAACAGTCACGGCAATGAAATACCAAAGGTTGCGGATTTTCTGGGCGTGAGCAAATCTGAGAACCAGTCAGATCTTGTAGCGTACGGTGAAATTCAGGCAAGCGATTCTGATTACCTTTTCCCAAATAACAGCATAGTGCCTGTGCAAAATACTGTTGTAGCCGCTGCTGCCGCCGCCTCAAACACATACGATTTTCAAGAAAATGGGAGCAATCTCCAGTCATTGACACTTTCCATGGGCAGTGGCAAAGCTGGTTCTTCAACATGCGAAACCAGCGCTGGCGGCGATAATAGTAGTAATACAATGGAAGTTGCTCCTAGAAGGACTTTGGACACCTTTGGGCAAAGAACTTCAATCTATCGTGGTGTTACAAGGTGAGTAACTTATTATATAGCTAGAAGTTCAATCTATACATTTATATATTGCAATTCCTGATTTCTTTTTCTTTTTAAAGGAAATAGTTTAGAGTTTTTTTTATTTGGTTATAATATTTTTGGTGCACATTGTAGACATAGATGGACAGGAAGGTATGAGGCTCACCTTTGGGACAATAGTTGTAGAAGGGAAGGTCAGTCAAGGAAAGGCCGCCAAGGTAATGCCTTTTTTTTTTTTTTTAATTAATTCTTCTAGGGTTTTCCTTTTCTTTTTTTTTTATTTTATTTTATTTTTTTTTTTATCCCCTAAACTTTTTTGCTTATATACCTCGCCTTAAAATCTTACTAACTATATATTTTCTTCATCATTTTTGTCATGCACTTGGTCTGCTTGGTCTCTTGAAGTTTATCTGGGTGAGCACCACAAGCTTCTTCTCGCATTAATATTCTTTATGTGTTTGAAATGATTTGGTTTTTAATTTAATTTTCCTTTAATGTTTTTTCTTTGGTTCTTCTTCTTAAATAGGTGGATATGACAAAGAAGAGAAAGCAGCTAGGGCGTATGATTTGGCTGCACTAAAGTACTGGGGAACATCCACTACTACCAATTTTCCAGTGAGAATTTGCTTTTAAACATACTAACATAATTATACATTTTTGAGTACCTAACAAAGTTTTGTAAACTTATTGGTATGCAGATTAGTAACTATGAAAAGGAGTTGGAAGAGATGAAGCACATGACCAGACAAGAATTTGTTGCCTCCATTAGAAGGTAATTATAGGAGTTATATTACACAATTAATTCTACATATTAATAACTTTTGTTCTAAACTACACATGACGATTAATATTTTCCATTCTTATGGGGCCCAATACGAATATTTCACTTTTTATTTTCTTCTCTAATTAAAAATTTTCAGCTTGCTATTAAATTCTTAATTTTCTTCTCTCTTGTAATTTACAAATTTCAGGAAGAGCAGTGGATTTTCAAGGGGTGCATCCATGTATCGTGGAGTAACAAGGTGCACTAGATATGCGATCTCTTTCTCTCATTCTCCCACTCTCTCTATATTTCTACTTATATATATATAGCACATGATCTTTGTGCAGGCATCACCAACATGGTAGATGGCAAGCAAGGATTGGTAGAGTTGCAGGAAACAAAGATCTTTACTTGGGAACTTTCAGTAAGTCTCATTTACATTCCAACTAGCATGCATGCAATTACACTAAATGATATATATTAACACATTTTGCATTAGATACATATTTAGCTTCATTATTATTATATATTACTAAATAAGAAATTAAACTAATTAACTATATATGCAGGTACTGAGGAAGAGGCTGCTGAAGCATATGACATCGCGGCGATAAAGTTTCGAGGCCTAAATGCAGTTACGAACTTCGACATGAACCGATACGACGTGAAGAGTATTCTGGAAAGCAATACTCTTCCAATAGGAGGAGGAGCCGCCAAACGCCTCAAAGAAGCTCAGGCAATGGAATCATCAAGAAAACGCGACGAAATGCTGGCTCTTAGCTCCACCTTTCCTTACGGAAGCTCGAGTAGTTCAAGTAGATTGCAGGCATACCCGGCTGTGATACAACAGCAGCAGCAATTCGAACAACAACCTCAGCCCATGCTAAGTCTACAGAACCACCATGAACTCTCTCATTATGCTCAGGACCCTTCATTCCATCAAAATTACATCCAGACCCAGCTCCAGTTGCACCAGCAATCTGCAGCTGCGAGTTCTTATAGCAATCCTCATTTCTATAACAGCTACATCCAGAACCACCCAGCTTTGCTGCAGGGTTTGATGGATATGGGAGGGTCTTCATCGTCTCATGTGATGGACAACAACAATGGAGGAAGCTCCACTGGGAGTTACAGTAGTAGAGGGTACCTTGAAAATGGAATGGGAATGGGTTTGAATTCTACGTCTGGGAATGCAGAAGAACTTGCTCTTGTGAAGGTGGATTATGATATGCCGCCGGCCCCTTCCGGAGGTTATGGTGGCTGGTCCGGAGGAGGTTCTGGTCAGGGATCATCAAATGCTGGTGGTGGTGTTTTTACAATGTGGACTGACTGATATAGTTCTGTTTGAGGAGAGGAGAGAAATTAAATTTGACTGTCTATGGGGGATTGGGAATGACCTTTGTTTTTTTCCTTCTAATAATTTTTTAATGCCCTTTTTTTTTTTTTTTTTTTTTTTTTTTTTTGGAATTAAGTAATAGGAGCTGATTTTCAATGCATACCCTATAAGGTATAGGGTCGTGATCTTAATTTACTTCTTATACAGGTGTTTTTAATTTGCCGTAGTTTCCTCTAATCTTCCTTGTAGCTTCATTAATATCCAATCAGAAGAGCATATTAAATGCATTTCCAATTTTGTACCTAAATATAAAAATGCCAACTTTTCCTTTTGTGTTGTTACTCAGGTGCATTTTACCATATTCAGTTCGTTCTGCTCCTTAACTATTTATGCTTATATGTCAGAAAAAAAGAAAAAAAAGAAAAAAGAACTAAGCATGTGCATGTTTAATACTTACTCTAGTCTATGAAATATGAGGACCAACATAAATATATCTATATATATATATATATAAAATAAATAGTTTTAGAATGTTTGTTCATCTAAAATCTAAATGAATTGAAGGAACAAATTTTCAAATTGAAAAAATTGCTTCATAATGTGGTTTTATGTTATTGAATCTTATTCGTGCCTAATTACCGATGTGAATTATTCAGAAAAAAAACCATTGAGAATAATATATATGCTTAGCAGAATGGTCCAACATTTAAACTTTGTAGTAAAATTTCATCAAGGCCAACGGGTGGATCGGGTTTTGGGCTCGGGTTGAGGATAGTCCAGCCCAAATGTGAACATCTAAGGCCTGAAGTGGTGGTGTTACGGTAGTTTTTGGGTTGTGTGGACCAAGCTTAGGGATTTTGTCGGACAAAGCTGATGACAGACGGTGTCTGTGAGAGTCGCCGCCTTGACCGAAGGCTTAGGCTAATCGCTAATCCATCGAATTTTACCGAGAAAGAGAAATGGTTCCGAAATCTAATTCAATTTGAGGATGCTTTTCAATACAATCGCTATTTTTGATCGTCTTCAGCGCACCTCAGACGAATTCCTTCTGCGCCTTTATAACTGTTTCCAATTCCCAACATTTCTTTGAGGTACACGTTTTGATCGAATCTATACTCTTTTCTTTTTTCACTTTATGTTTTCTGCGATCTGTGGGTCTCATTGCATTCTCTTTGATCTTCATATGTTTCTTTTAGTTTCTTTTTTCCTCTGAATGCTTTTTAGCTGAACTGTAATTATTGTTTTTGAAGATCAAAACTGTGCTTTTTTTTTTCTTTTGGGTAATTATAATGTTTTGAAGCTTTGACATTTACTTGAAATGTAATTTACCTTTTTTCTTTTTGTCTTAAAAATCTGTTCCTGTTATGGGTTGCTTAGTTTTTCAACGTTCTCAACCCCTCGTCCGCTTAATGTTTATGTAAGCAGACGATGGGTCTCTGTTAAAGGTCGTGGATTTTTGGATTTTTTTTTTTTTTTTCGAATTAGAATTACGTATGCTGTTTTTGTAATAATCTAGACTTGTTTAAAACCATCTTTTAAGTTAGAAATTCTGTTTGCTGGAGGAACCAGATAAGATTTCAAGGTAGCTTATTTTCTGTCTTATGGTACTGAAATTGCTGGTGCCAATGAACTAGAGTTGGGGTTCTTTATCTTTTGGTGAATAGTTGCCCTTCTTTTTTGTGTCTTATACAAATTTTCGAGTAATTAATTTTGTGTATTTGTGGTTATTGATAAGATGAGGAAAAAAATATGCTGTTGGTTTCTTTTATTGTCATCTCGAAAGTCCATTTTGGGCTTTAGAAATAAACTTCCTTGCTTTTCTTTCCGTTTGTTTTAATGCTAAAAAGAGGGAAATATTACTTCCAAGTTCCAAGTAGCGGACAAATAGTGGCTACAATCAGACGGGTTGTTTTATTGTATTTAATTAAATTCATACATTGAATTATATGCACTGTATTTTGCTTTGAATTAGATAATAGTAATATTTTGATGCTCAATCTAATGCATTTATAAAGTCCATTTCTAGTATCAGGTGTTAGTTTGCTTTAACCAAATATTTCCTGCATTTGATTATAAGACATTGTATGATATATGAATGTTTGCTGTAACACTTTCAGTGTTAAAGCTAATTTATCTCAAGAAGTGGCAAGAAGAGCATAATGGGTAAAGCGTACAAACAAGAGTACTCATACAGGCACCCATGGGAGAGGGTGACTTCTGCATCATGGCGGAAGTTTGCTGATCCAGAAAACAAACGCATATTATCGCATATCCGTGAAGTTGATACACTGAACCACAAGCTTGATCCTACTTCTGGAAAACTTTACACCACTCGTGCAATCACTATCCATGCCCCTGGACCCTGGTTCATCCGCAAAATTGTTGGTCAGGATATCTGTCATTGTGTTGAATCAACAGTTGTGGATGGGCAATCCCGATCAATGCAGCTTACAACCCGTAATATCAGTCTTCAGAAGTTCATAGAAGTGGAGGAGAAGATTCGATATGATCCCCATCCTGACAATCCTAATGGATGGACACTCTGCCGGCAGGAAACTAGCATTCAGATAAAACCCTTATCAGCCTTGGCATCAATGGCAGAAAAGTTGGAACACCGATGTGCGGAGAGGTTTGTGCAAAATAGTGCCAAGGGTAGAGAGGTTATGGAGAGGATTTGTAAGTATCTTGAAGCTGAATCAAGTGGGATTACTCTTTGATTCTAACTTACTTTTATTGATTCTGAACTTTTGTTGCCTTGGAATCTTGATCCTAGTTTCAGATTATAGAGTAATAAAAGAACTTTAGAATGTAATTGTAAACCATGGAGGATTCACCTCCACATGCTCTTTTGTGGAGTTCGTAAAAATTTTGATATGGCAATTTTAAACTTTGCTAGTCTATCTACTATGGTATTACCTTTTCTCATGTATGTTGGAACAATTGTTTATGTTTGCGTGAATGTTCTGAGCAAGTCTATTACCACGTAGTTTGTATGGGGATTATGAAGAACACCACGTAGCAAGTAATGAACGCTTCAGGCTGCAGCAAGTACATTTGAAGACTAAAAGTTTGTTTTTGTTATTATTATTATTATTCAGTTCGAAGCTGGAATTTGATGTATTATAATCATGCTGGAAGTTCATACAGTTTTCTTTGTTAAAGCAAGGACAGTTGCTATCGGCAACCCGCTCATTCTTTCACCCAGAACATATATAATGGAAAATAATAATAGTTATGGTTCCAGTACGATTTTTGTTTAATATCTTGCAATCCTGTTCACGAAGGAGCAATGATGAAGAAAAAGCCTCCAGCTAATGCAGATTGACTGAGTTTGCTGGTTTACTTCTCATGTGTGGCTAACAATTAAATACGATTTAATTACCTCGTGCAGATGAAAGAGTTGGGTTTTGAACAATCTTTGAGTTCAGATTGGCTTGAGCTTCGCTGGAAGTCAGAATTTGTAAGCCTAATAACTGACCTTTTGGTTCAGATAAGCTGTCTCATGGATTAAAAAACATTCAAAGTGAAATCCTTTCTATTATTATATTTATGAATAATAAATCAAAATTTTATTGTTTATAAGGTGTAGTTTTCATCTAATAAGTAATAATATACCCAAATTTAGTTTTGAGCCATTAAAAAAAGACAAAAAGAAAAAAAAAAATTTGCGGCACTAGTCCAATAAAATTTCTCGTTTTATTGTTTTACTTTAAAATACGTCAGAGATGCTAGAAAATATTCCCTTTATTCGATTTTAAAGGGAATCATCGAAGATGCTCTTAAGGATTCACCTGCAGGACAATATGAGGTTTCTGTTGGACAAACCTCTCAGTTCAGTTCGTGTTTATTTCAGTCACTGCCAATCGAGAGGATTAGGCCAGTCCGTAAAATATACTTTTCATACTAAAAGAGATGTTCTGAAATTGAATCCGACTTTTATTTCCAACCTGTCTGTGAGTTAAGTTTTGATCAGATTATTCGTATATACGACATTATATTTTTGCTTTTCTGATTTGGGTTTTGTTACTACGTCTCTGTTTATCTTCACGTTTCTACTCTATTTACTTTTCCCTGTAAAAGTTTCCTCTGAACTATGATTGTTATTCTTGGAGATCAAAATGGTGCAATATTTCATAACTTTTAAAAGTTTTCATGCAAATATAACGTTTTACTCCTAATGATATCAACCTGTAATGTTTATGGCACAGCAAAAAGTAACAATAATTGCAATGAATTTGATCTGCATGATCTGTACCAAAACTTTTCTTTTCATGATTCGTGTCTGTACGATGAATCTCAAGTTTTCTTAAAAACAGTCTTTGGTTTTAATGAATCTCAAGAATCCAGCTTGGGTAGGCAGGCACCAACATGTAAATTTTTAGCTTTAACCAAAATTTTCAGCATTTGGTTCTTTTAACCAAAATGATTTCAAGATTGTAAGTTATTCTATTAACTGACAAAAAAGAATTAGAAGCTGGTATAATTATAATTTATACAAGAACATTTTGTGTAACATTTTCAGGTTCTGGGTCAAACCAATCTAGCAAAAAGAGCAACAAAAAAGAACTTGATGGTCAAGGCATTGACACAAGAATACACATACAAGCATCCATGGGAGAGAGTAACTTGTGCATTTTGGAGAAAGTTCTCTGATCCAGAGAATAAAAGGATGTTACCCTATATCAAAGAAGTTCAAACGCTGAACCAGAAGCTTGACCCTGCTACTGGAAAACTTTACACCACTCAAGCAATTACACTCCATGCCCCTGGACCATGGTTCATTCACAAAATTGTTGGGCTAGATATCTGTGAGTGTGTTGAACTAACTGTTATGGATGGTCGATCACGTTCGGTGCAACTCACATCACGTAATGTCAGTCTTCAAAAGTTCATTGAAGTGGAGGAGAAGATTCAGTATGATCCTCATCCAGACAATCCTAGTGGATGGACAATCTGCCGGCAAGAGACTGGCTTTCAGATAAAGCCCTTATTAGCTCTGTCCCCAGTGGCAGAAATGGTGGAGCAAAAATGTGCAGAGAAATGTGTACAAAATAGTGCCAAGTGTAGAGAGGTTATGGAGAGGATTTGTAAGTTTCTTGAGGTTGAATCTAGTGGGATTGCAATCTGATATTCCAATTTAACTTTCATTGATTATGTGACTATTATTTCCCCGGAATCTAGATATTGGTTCTAACTTGCTTAATAAAAGGACTTTTATTAAATGTATATTTCTCTTCTATGGCATTCAAGAAGATGCTTGATATCAATTCCCTGTCCGCTTATGTTGTGTGATTTTGAATATTATAGTTTGTGAGGAGCGATGCACGGTTTAGTTGTTATATGTGATCAATTGTCTATATCACGGGCAACAAACATGCTGGAGTCGGCCTTTTTCCTTAATTTCTGGCCAGCATTCTGGAGTCATTGTTGATGTGCTATGCTCCTATTATTATTATTATTACTTTTTATTTTTATTTTTCTCCCCGCCAATATAGCATGCTAGCTTATGAATGTGCTTTGTTGATGTGCCATGCTTTTATTATTATTATTATTTGTTTTACTTTTTTAATTTTTTTTTCTCCCTGTAAAATATAGCATGCTAGCTTTTAATGTGCTTCCAAAAGCAAATTACAATCACAAATTAGAAAATTACAAAAATTATATCAAGTGCATGATGAATGCAATCTTGTTTCCCTGTTTATAATGTCTGAAATTGCAATTCTATCGTGAGCACTATAAGTGATCCTCTGTTCACATTAAAAGGAAAAGCTCATGGTTTTTGACTTCAGGATTAAATTAAAAAAATTCAGGAATATGGAATAATCTGAATATGCACAGTGAAAGAGTATCGTAGTTACTAGGATTATGCGTAATAGCCATACCAATAATTTACAGTGCTCGCCACATATTATCCATGAATGCCTTCCATATCATCTGAGATTTGCACATACCACTGACATGTACTACTACAGAGAAATGCCAGAAACAGAATAGACACATTACAAAGCTAATCATGATAACGTCCACCAAACCATCAGGGATTACAACTTAAAAGACACTGGATCCAACTTATGAAATTCTCGCCAATCACAACAAATATAGAGTTCTTCAATCTGCAGAGATCACTTAACTGCCATGCCTCCCAGTAGACATAACAAGATAGTACCTCATAAGATATTGCAGCGAACTCAGAAGCTATCTCATCAATGAAAACATGCACCACATATCAGAATAGAACTTCACTCCAGAATTAGATTTTGCCAAGCTTCTCAGCCCTGACAACGGGGTTGGCTTTTGCAATGGCATCCCGTGCAGCAGTTTGGTAATCATAGGGGCAACTGTGCTTGTCAGAATAGCGATGTACTGCACAGAAGAGGTTACCGCATCGACAATTGAAACCAGTTAAACCTACCCGCTTGTTACAGGTGTTGCAACGTTTTGGACCCTCCTTTGGCTTTGCCTCATCGCTCTCTCCACTGGATGGTTGCACAGAGATGATTTTTGGTTCCACTTGGTTGGTTTGAAAATCAACACCAGCAGCGATAACAGGTTCATTTCCATTGGTGCTCGATGAACCATTCACAATACTTCCAATAGATGATGCAGCAAGCTTTGCCTGCTCTTGTTTCAGAATCATGTCCTTGTGACACTTGGAACACATGTTCATGGTGGCCGCACTTCCAAAAAATCCACAATTATTGATGCACAATATAGGACCTTCAGGTGGAGCTTGACATCCCGTCTCATCATGGTCCATCTTTTCAAGTCTACTGCAATAATATCAACTGAATCAAGATGGGAAACTACAAGTGGAAATATTCTATTGAGTTCTGACTACACCCTTTAAAAGGAGATATAGATTACATACAAAAGAAAACCACAATTAATTTATACCACTAACATTTATAAGGGCAGAAAGCAGATACTCTTAACAGAACCTCTAAACAGACTTGGTATGAAATCACTTATTCATAAATAATTCCTCATCTTCTTATTTAAAGTGTTACATTCTATTACTCAAAAATTATCAGAGTACATCTACCATTGTTTCCATTGGAGAATTTCCTTAGTTTCAACTATTACATGCACACAAAAATTGGACAAAGAAGTTCGTGGAGATGGTTGCTTGCTTTAAATTGCCAGAGTTTCAACAGGCATGAATCATTTAACACCACCAGTTCAATAAGCTATAAAATTTTACACACTTGTTTATGAATACAGCGCCAAGAAGAGAAGTCTACTCCAATCTACGACCCTCCTCAAACCATAAACTTTATATCAACAGACATGCAACGAACTAAAGGAGAAAACGCGAATTGAAAGACAAAAGGCCGTTGATCAATTTCTGCAGTTTTATAACTCTCCCATTTATCCCATTTTAAAATATGCATTAAAAAAATAAAAAAATAATAAAAATAATAAAAACCAACAACAACAACAACAACAACAACAACAAAAGCCTGTCTACAGAGTCCTCCGACTTCTAATATTTCACCTGCCAAATACGTAATTGAAACTCGAATTTAAAATATTATGATAACGCTTCAAAAGTTTAACAAAAGAAAATGAAACAAAAAGAAAAGAAGACCTATAATTTTGCATAATCTACAAAGCACCCAAGCTTCACAACCTCAAAACCATCTAGATATAAAAATAAAAATTGCAATTTTAATCTGGCATGCATGGTAATACACAAATACATAGCCTACAAAACACCTGTAGCGCAGAAACACTAACCTTTGAAGCAAAGCCTCTGGGAAATGAACCTTTCAAACCCTCTCCGAGCTCAGAATCGCATCGGCTAGAAGCCTATATTCATGACACAAAAAGCAAAAAAAAAAAAAAAAAAAAAAAAATCAATATATGTAGAAAAAGAATAAGATCGAACAAAACCCAAAACAAAAATTAAAAAATTGAATAAAACAAATCGAATAAGAGATTTAAAAATCCTAACCCTAATGGATTTGGGATCGTCGAGGAGCAAGAGCAAAGCCAAAGAGAAAGAGAGATTCTTTTCTCTCTCTGTTTTTTTTTTTTTTTTTTAAATTAATTTTTATTTTTTTTATTTTTTTATTTTTCTCCCCTGCGACGCTTTCTTTTGATTTAAAAAGGACATTTCTTTCTTTCCCTGCCAACGAAAGCTCTTTACTGATCAGGAGCCTGCGTGGGCCACTCCTATTGGTTGGGGGTTTTACCTCATATTTCCATTTGTGTCCCTTATCAAATTTGTAATTACGTTTTTGACAGGTTGATAAATTTTAAAGCCACCGCCTTTGGGGTTGAGATGGATGACCGTCCAATATTTGTAGGACAAATTCTAAGTCGTCATTGAATTGTTAGGTATAGTGGTCGGTTAAGCACCATGAAAAAGCTTAGGCATGAGAATATAAGATAGCACTAAAAAAATAATTTAATTAATTAAATTTTAAGTAAGAATCATTTATTTTACTTTTTTTATAGTTTATACATGGTGGTTGGCGATCTGTGAGACCTAATCGAATTGAATTTCTGGCCTATAAATCGAGGCCTAATGTACCTCCTGTTGCATTAAGTGGATTGGTTTCATATTTCAACATTCCTTATCTCCATTATTTGTAAAATTAAGCATTAAACAAAATCTATTCATAAATAGTCCCCGTTTGGTAGCAGATTGATATTGGTTTCAATTTAGTATTTATATTTGTTATTAGTTTTGAAAATATATATATATATATATATATGTCGGTGTTAATTGTAATTTCAGATTTGCCGACCAACCGCATCAATAGTAGCTTTGGTATCATCTTTATGAAACTTTATTATAGTGCTAACAAACGAATTAGTTTGGTATTTAAACTTTCGGCCTACAAAACACCTTAGTGGTAATATTCACTCTTTTACACGTACAATTTTACTATTTGCATCGGTAGTAACGATGAAACATATATTGAGATACAAAAATATTAATTTTATATATTTAATTATATATTATTTATTATATTTAAATTTTAATTAGAAAAAATTAATTTTTTAAAATAATTAAATAGTATATAAATTTTGTTGATGAATATTTATGAATAATGATAAATATCATTTTTATTATATATGAAATTTTGAATTTATATAATTCTGATCATAATATTTAACGATGTTTATTCGATTAATAAATCACTTATATATATATATATCTAAATAAAAAATTGTTAAAACAAAATCTAATCCTATAATATATATATATATATATTCACTTGAACTTGTAGGTCCCTATGAGGATGGTGAAAAATATACACTTGATACCTTTTTTTATCTTTTATTTCACTGCCAAAAAAACATCTTTATGAAATTTCACTTCAATTCTTTTTGATTATCAATTTTTCTTAACAACCTCAACTCGCTGTTTTATTTTATTACAAAAAATTTCGATAAATGCCCCTTTGAGTTTTTTTGAATATTTATTAATTGGAAATTTTAAACGTTATAAGACAATTCTTGTCTTGTGTATGTTTCCAAGAATGATTCCAGATACAATGTAATCAATAATAGCAGTATATGGCTTCCATTTTTTAATTCAAACATAATTGAGAATATTCTTTTAGCACACAAACTCGATTTTCAATAAAAGATATCATTATTTTTGTTACTATATTATACAGTCAAATCCTAATTTTTTTCAGTCCAAAAAAATTGTGTTCTAAGAATATATTATTTACAACGACAATAAATTTTTCTTGATTAATTACATGACAGAGAGAAAAACATACAATAATTTATGACACTCCTCGTTTTATATTCGTATATTTATTTATTTATTTATTTGCTGAATTATGACACGCGTTTGAACTTTTATCATTTGAACTTTTAATTGATTACTTCAAAACATGCACATTAATTGGTTCTTCGGTATGAATGGAACAATGGACCGTTGCTAGGCAGTGTCACGATGTTGAACCAAAAAATCTTTAGGAATTTAAAAATGATCTTAATTGTTTAATTTTTTCTATTTATATAAATCAACATTTTCAAGCCCTTCAATTTGGCAATCAATTAAGATGAAACAATCATCCCCATAACATTTTTAAAAATCTTTCTCTCTCCTTAATCCCCTATCTGTTTTTTTTTTTTTTTTCCCCTTTTTAGTCACCATTATTTTTATTTATATATATATATATATATATATTTTTGAAATAGAGCCATGTATCTCTCTCCGTAATCCTCATTCCTTCTTTTTTTTTTTATTTTTTTTTTCTCTCTCCTTTTTACTCTCCATTATTTTTATTTATATATGTATATATATATATATATATTGAAACAGAGTCATATACTATTGAAACCTTTCTACGATATACTATTTAAATATCAAATTATCTTAAACACTTCTTTTATAAGAGAGGCTAAAATCCGGTCTGACCTGATCAGTTTTCATCTGGATAAAAAACATGGAAAATTTCTTAACCGTTTGATTAGATTAACAGTCCAAATTAGTTTTCCTCTTCCCCACATTTCCTTCCTTTCCCATCCATTTTCGATCCCGTACTCATCTGCCTTCTCTCCCTCATTCACTCTCTCTAGTATAAAGCTAATCAAGTAAGCCTTTAGCTTCTGCAACTTCACCAGAGTTGCTTTTTGTTGGATTTTTTTTTTTTAAATTTAATTGTTATTTTGGTTCTCAATTTCAATTCGTTCTTTCAGGATCAAATTGTTTTTCATGTCGATTTCACCCAGTCGATTTCCATTGTTTTTCAAATTTTCATCTCATCTTTTATTGGTCAAATTTGGCGAACAAAAAGTTAAATAAAAAATATATATATATACAATAAATCTAAAAGCACTAAAATTTCATAAATCATTACCACGGAAATATTTGGTACTCTACATTACAATTCTTTCTTCGGCTCTAATAAAATAAAATAAAAATCCTAAATCATTTACTCTTTGAAGGCAAAAAAGCCCTCACAACCAAATCAACTACCTCTTTCTCTAGCTCTGCTCTCTGAGCCATGACGTCAGCTTCTTCCATCTTCAGCAACATCCATTTCTCATTCAAACCCTTCAATGTTTTCTCTTCCAAAACCCGTTAGCCCCTTCTTCCAGACCACATTTCCCTGCAAAACCCCAAAAGCAAGCCTTACACTTTAGGATTGGAAACTCTTCCAAACCCAAATCACCATTTCTCTGTTCTTCCTCCTTCTTTTCCTTCCCTTCTTCTATTTTGCCACCTCGAGAATTCCAACCTTTCCTCCCCTCGATCTTGCGTGCAATCTTATAAACCTCTCGATCGTGGTTTGGAAGAAGAAGCTTGTCGATGATTTGGGTGTGGCTAAATCTGAGTCCTAGATATTTTTCAATGCAGTCCAAGTTGGGTGAATTGATGGCGGATGAAGAAGGTGATGATTTGGTGACATGGTAGAAGATTTGAAGGCGATGGGTTCCATCTTCTTCGGTGAATAGACGTTGGGTCGGATTTTCTGCCGCTAAATAATTGGTCCGGAGTAGATCTTGAGGAAGAAGAGGGTTGTTTCGTGTTGGTGGTGGTGGTGGGTGAGTTGGACTTGGAGGAGAGAATGTGGGAGATGGTGTCGAAGATGGGTAGGAAATGGGGTTAGAAAAGGCAATCTAATCTGGGCCATTAATTATAATCAAACGGTTAGAAAAATTTCCACGTTTTTAATCCTGATAAAAACTGATTAGGTCGGACCGAATCCTAGCCCCTCTCCTTCTTACTGTTACGTTATGAAAACCCTCCCCATTATATATAGGGGTTATATAGTGGCCATTTATATAATGGAGGGTCCATTATATAGGGATGTATTTAATTTAGAATTTGAAATATTTTAAAAATTTTTTAAAATTTGAGGGGATGTATTTAATTTAGAATTTGAAATATTTTAAAAGTCTTTTAAAATTTTGAAGTATTCGATTTAGATTTTAAAGGAGTCTATACAAGTTTAATGATATTCAATTCATATTTTAATGAATTTTATAAAAGTTCATTTAGATTATTCAATTAAAACTTTATAAAATCTGGTGGTATTTAAAAAGTCATTAATTTTAAAAGACTTTAAAAAATAATGGATTTTAATGGATTTGAAAGAACTTTAATAGGAAAATTATGAAAAAAATTATCAATATAAAATCCAGTTTTAAATCCAAAAATTTCATTGAATTATTATAAAATGGAGCATTTTGAATTTAAAAAAAAAAGAAGAAGTACTTTTCAAGACCAACATTAATTAATTGTCTGTGGTGGGAACAGAACAGAGCACAAGATGATCAAATTCCAAATATTGTTAATAAATCACAATTTTGTTCCTGTTTGATCAAGTTTTGTTTTCCTCTTTGATCCAATTCCAAAAAAATTGTACTATTATTATTATAACACTTTTCTAGTGATAACTCCATTAAAATATAATTTATCACCTGGTTAATTTAATCGTAAAGAGAAGAATCAGAAGAAGAAAGGTAATTAATTAAATAAACCTGCAAAACACTGCCAGTTTACATATTTTATTTCACCGTATCACACACGGACACAAAAATCCGGCCACAAAGGAAAAAAAAATGAAAGAAAACAAAAAAATACAAAGAATCATAGAAGAGTCAAATCAATGATAAAAATATATATATATATATATATATGTATATATAAATAAAGAATTAAATAACCGCCAGGGAAAGCAGTTGATCATCATAATCGTCATCTTCTCCTTCATTACTGCAAGTAGTAAGCCAATAAGGTAAAGATAGAAGCTCCAACCAACGACCCAATGGCAGGGATGGCTACAGCGGAGCCGCTAGTGGGACCCGGAGCCGGAGCCTCCGGATCGGAGGCGAGAGCTGCGCTCATGGATGCAGCAGCTATGAGGATAGCGCAGGTCATCTTCTTGGCCTCCATGGCGGATTCTGATTATTAGTGAGAAAAAAAAATAATAATGATAATTATTACAAAGAAGAGAATTATGTGGAGCTTGAAGATGGTGCTTCAAAAGTGTTTGTTGTTTGCTCCAAGGAAAATAGGTGGGTATATATATATATGTATATATAGATACCCAAGGGTGGATGATTTTTTTTATTATTTTATTTTTTTGGGTTGAGAATTGGACGGAGACTAATTATAATGTGTGGATGATGCATAGTCTTAGACTTATTTAAGATATTTTCAGCTTCGAATTCTTCTAATTAATCAAATTTAAAATGATCTAATTATTATCTGTATTATTATAAGGTTTTGCTTTTTTAAGAAAACCCATTTGTGGTCTATCACATGGGATATTATTAGTGTCACTTGGACCTACAACATTTGCTTTGTGAATTACCAGAGATTTATAATTTGTTGTATGAAAAGAATAAACATAAATATTACAATTTTTTATTGATTGTGAGGGAAGAATACAGCTAGCATTGAACTGGAAAATTAATAAAAAAATAATAATAATTAAAAAAAAGTATGAACCATTATTGTTAGACATTGCTGTTCTTATGCTTTTGATATTTTCTATTTGAATAAATAATAAATAAAATATAGGTAAAAGTAGTATCCAATTTTTTAGTAATACAGTTCTAACTTTCACCGGCTGTTTTATTTATTTATAGTACAGAATAAATAAAGCCAAACCAATTGATAGTTGTGCTTGCACGGGTACTCACCCACCTAATCTTTTGCTCCACTTAAATCCTCTCTTTTATTGTCAGTTTTTTAGATTAAAACGTACAAAGTTCAAACAAGAAAAAACTTTAACATAAATAAAAGAAAAAATAATAATAATAATAATAATAAAGAAAAAGCAAAAAGGAAGACAATAATTTTAAACACAAGATAAACCATTTGAAAAAGACCTCCAAAGGAAATGACCGTTGGAGCGGTAACGGCTACTTGGCGCAAAGCAATGGAAAGTAGTCAGCAATTCAGTCCTAAAATTTAAAATTAAAAAATATATATATATTTAATTTATATAATATATCTATCTGACAACCAAAAGTTTCTGTCCCTTCCTCCTGATCTTACGACCGTTGGATGAACACAATTAGTACCAAAATCGACGGTCATTCTGAGCAGTCAGAGAAAGCCGTTGGCTGGACCTGGTCCTTCCTTGGTCCCCCAGAGACTTGAAATCAAATTAAAAACACTCAAAAAAATAAGTTTGAACAAGTTCAAGAGAAAAAGCTTGCAATGGCAACGCCTATAAATAGCAGATTCAGTCTCCCAAAATCTCCAACCCACAAACACTCTCAGAGCTATTTCTTTCTTCTTCAACTATATCTTCTATCTCTCTCTCTCTCTTTCTCTTCTCATTCTATAAAGGAAAAGTCTCACTCTCTTTTCCCTCTAGAAAAGTAGAAATGGCTCACGTTAGCATCTACAGAGCTGTGTTGTTGGTGGTGTTCGCCGTGGTGCTTCTTACAGCTATGGCGCAGGATAGCGAGCCTGCGCCTGCTCCTTCTCCGATCGAAGCCGGAGCTGGATCCGTCGTGACATTTTCTGGAGCTTTCCTCTGCTCTTCTGTGTTTTTGTCCCTAGTAGCTGGGCTTCTATGGCATTAGATTCTGGGAGATTCTGAGAGATGGATTTAATTTTTATATAAAGTATTTATATAACATTTACATACTATAGAGGGTGGAGTTATTTAATATATATATATATATATTAATTTATTTTTTCGTGTATTGGTCATTCTTTTTTGCCCTAATCATTGGTTAGGGGTGCTATTGTATTTCTTCATTATGTAATAAATAAAAGCTATCATTCCTATTCTTCTTCCTATTTTATTGTTCTTTGTTTTGTGCTCCTAATTATAGTTTCTAAATGTTAAATTTCATTTTCTTCTATTTTCTACGACAACCAATTATGAACACAAGTAATAAAAATGTTGTTGATAATTTTGATACATGACTAGAACAGCTGAATAGGCCATTCCTTTTGAATTTCATGATTCATGGGTTAAGCTAGTTTTTTATTTTTATTTTTAATTTTTGAGATAGAATAAAGTCCTGCAATAAAAACAAAATTGATTTTTCTACAAAAATTTTGAGTTTCAAAGAACAAAAAAAATACAAAATTATGAATTTTATCGACGAACAAAGCTGGAAAAATGACCAATTTTTTCATATTAAATGGTTGAAACTAAGAAGTTAAGAAATGGTCAAAAAAGAAAAGTAGTAAAGAAGACGGGTTTTATATAAATTGGTGGATGGTTTTTTCCTTCACTTCCTTGCCGGGACAGGGAAGAAAATAACATGGTTTTCCACATGCTATGTATGCAACATCCATGTCCACACAAAGTGGTGGCTTTGTTTGCTTGCCTTACAATACAATCTCTCTCCTAATTCAAAGCCTCTCGAAAGCTACAGTATATAAATTCTTAATTAATATATTATATATATTACCATTCCTCTATGCTGTGGCCATAATTCCCTCAAAGAACTTGCCGACAGAAATTTCCACAAAAGTTTTTAATTATTTATACAAAATAGCTTAACTTATGAGAGATCGTTATCCAATAAATTGACCCCAAGTTGTGCAAAGAAAAAGATGGTAGCAAAACTGCTTTTGTTTTATAATTGAGCACTTACGTATTTTGTAAATTACATATACATCCATATACTATTTTTGCAAATAATTAAGTGAGAAAACACAGAATGTTGTACATCGTGATCATACAGGCGTTGATGTTTCTTAAAGCAAGTCAAACCGAAGGTGGAGATTAATTCAAAGCAAAACTTCATCTGGAGAATCTGAAACAGTGTGAAAATCATAGCTGTGCTGTGTTGGGGGAACCGTCTTCTCTTGAACCATGTCGAGAGCAGCAACAATTAGGTGGCCGCCACCATCAACCAGTTTGGCATATAATCTTCAACAAATTGAGCTGTCCCTCCGCGTGTCAAAAGCCCACATGCTCCCCATGTTCTCTCTAGGGTCCAAGACCCCCCAAAACCAGTGCTATATAAACAGAACAAAACACATAGTTTTTCATATCTCTTCTAGCTAAGTCTCAAAAATCTTTCTTTTCTCTGCACTTCTAAATCTCTCTGCAAACTAAGCACAAATTTTGTCATTTGCTAGCTTCCAATGGCTCAGATTAGCATCTCCTCCTCCGCTGCATTTTTGGCTTTTGCCTTCCTAGCAGTCCTTGCTATTGCTTGTGCTCAAGATTTGGATTCGGCAGCATCATCTCCATCGCCATCCATGGATAAGGGATCTGCTGCCTCTCTGCCATTTTCTGGAGCCTTCCTTGGATGCTCTTTGGTTTTTGCTTTGCTTGGTTTGCTGAAAAATTGAGGTGTTTCACTTCAAGTGCTAACGGTGGACGATACAGCATTGAAGTGTTTCAACATCTTTTATGTGTCTGATGGATTGAGAGTGTGTGACTTCATGATTCTTTGCTGTTGATATTATATATATAGTTAATTAAACAGAAAAAATAAAATGGGATTCTTTTGTATTGTTTTGATAACAATATTTTTGATATAATTATTTCCTATTTACATACATTTTCTCTCTGTTTATGGGATTCTTTTGTATTATTCTGATAATAATATTTTTGATATAATTATTTTCCTATTTTACATACAATTTCTTTCTGTTCCTGTTTCTGCCAGTTTCTAAAGCGCCATATAAATTCGAATTATTGACTCAAGTCTCACGGACTATATGGCATAAAGAAAAAGCTATTTAGCTTAATCCTTTTAACTATTATTACTTTCACGCCAAAATTGAAACGAATCGCTTTCTTATGAATGCTTTTTTCCCTTGTGTTTAATCTTGCCAAGCTAAAATAGTTGTAAGCTTTCCAATTCTCTTTGTCATAAGAAAATAAAACAAACAAGCAAAAACATTGATCTTGAACAGAGCAAAGGCTGAGCATACTTGCTTGAAATTATATACAGTAATTTTTATTTATTTATTTTTTTTTTTGGGGACCAAGGGTCACCGATCTATTATCTCTCTATTATCTCATAGAAACTCCCAATTAAAAAAAAAAAAAAAAAAAAAAAACTAGAAGTACGATCTCTGTAAAACAAATCAATCAAGAAAAGTCTTGAAATTATATACAGTATTTGGTTGCTTGAAATCCGTACCAACACGTCTCCGTCTTCACTTCTCATAACGCAATTGAGAAGTTAAATGCAATTCTTTTTTTCTTTTTTTTTGGGGGCGTAAACCTAAATAGAACCTCTTATAACCATCAGATTTACTGAATGAACAACATCTCTAATCCGATGTTATTGAAGATCCCAAAATTATAACATTATCATACAAGTTATTTTTCTGATTTTCTGTAATAGCATCTATTTTAGACAAATTGCTATGTATATAAATATATTCATTCAGGCTCGATTATGGTTGATCTATGTTTGTTTAAGTCTTAATTATCTCTTATATCAAGTGAAACTGCATTTCGTTTGGATTCCGTACAGAAATGTTGTGCTAAATCACGGGAATGTTATTATTAAATCTTATGTTATAGGTTATCAACAAATCATATACAAAGAATACCCGATTAATACTAGGTGTTTTTATTTTTTATTTTTTTAATCATTAATATTAGGTGTTCAAGAAATTAATTATTATTTAAAAAGGTTGTTTTTGTGTCCGTTTGTTTGAGGTAGCATATGACTCAATAATTGATTATCTAAGAAGAGACAAAAACCTTAGAATTTGTTTTTCAATGAACAATCTTAGAAATTGTTTTTTGTTTTTTCTTTTTCAAATAAAAATCTTAGAAATTGTTTATCCAAAAATATGTACGATATATGAGATTTTAATACACTATTAATACGTTACAATATGAATAATTTGTTCCTAAAAGTAATATATTCCCATATCAAAAAAGATTTTAACATTTTTTTTTTTTTCCTTGAAAGACAAAGCTTGAGACTTTATGAAGATTCTTTGATTTTAACATTTTTTTTTTTTCTTGAAAGACAGAGATTGAGACTTTATGAAGATTCTTTCTTTTCCTTTTAATTTTTTTTTTTATTATTTATTTATTTATTTATTTATGTTTTTTTGGTTGGGTGAAATCTTTTCTTTTTAATTGAAAATGAATAATTGAATAGGGTATCTATCATTTAACCATTTTCATGTTTCTTAGGAACATGTGTCAGCAACTAGAAATCCAATTAACATGGCCTAACAATTTTGGGTGTAGCGTTTAGAGGGAGGAGTGGTCGATGCGAAGTTAAGAATAGACCGTTGATTAAGAAATATGGAGTAGAAGGAGGAAGAATGTGAAGGAGACGAAGAGAACCCAAAACACCAAGCTTTTAACATTTCTTCCGCTTCTCCTTCAAACCATCTCTTTCTTCTACTATCAAAATTCTCGCTTTATATATACATAAATAACAAAACCTATTTTTTTTCCTTCTGGTATTAGTCATCGTAGGTCTGGTCAATCTCCGTCAAACTCTTTCACGGCTATATATCGTACGCTGCGGATTTTCTCCGGCTAATATTTTCTATATCCATTTGATTTTTTGTTTTTTTGGGGCCTTTGAGTTTGGGAAGAAACACCTCCATGGATTCTCAGGTCTTGGTGGCTCTCGCACTCTCACTTGTAGGTGGGCTCAGTACTTCTTTGGGTGAGTCATTGCAATTTTCCAAATTAACCCCAGTTCAGGAATATTTGATTGCTGTGGATTGGTGGGTTTTTTTCATCTGCAATTTCAAGGAATTTTCATCGTTTTTCTACTAAATTTGAATTGATTATTAGTGATACCATTTGTTGAGCAGGTGCCCTTTTTGTAATTATCAGTCAGGCTCCCAATTTGAAGGTGCTTGGACTTTTGCAGGTGATTCTCAGAGTTCAGACCCCCCATTTCTGTTGTTTTCTTACATTGAATGTATCACTTAAACTGTTATGTTTGCTTCTCAAGTCCAGCTGATGATTCTAAACTACCTGAAACTTTTTACTTCCCTAATATATAACAATCATATATGATACTTTTTCATAGGTTGATTATGAAGCCATTGGAATTTGTCCATCTCTTTGAATTTTATCCTTGCAGGCTTTTGCTGCAGGTCTTATGCTGAGCATATCCTTTCTAGATTTAGCTCACAATGCAATCAACTCAATTGGCTTCTTAAAAGGCAATATATGGGTAAGCTGAATTCTTCAATGTTCAAATTTTGAAATTTTGGAGGTTTCACTTCCATCTGAATCGAACTGTCCGTGTTTGCTTGTCGATACTATAATTAAATTCCAATTTCTTGGCAACACAGTTTTTTGCGGGTGTCGTTTTCTTTGCCATTATCGCCAACTTTATTCCAGAACCAACACTTGCTCCTATTTCTGATGGAAAGAGTAAAAAGGTAAGAATTTTCTATTCTCTTGATTATCTTGATATAGTTGCACACTATTGGGCCCATGTATAATGGAAAAGGATGTGGAAGGCGAAGGCATGTTGACCATTAGAGTATATTCTTGAGAACAGAAAAATGGGGATGAAGGGGGAAAGGACATAATGAAAAAGCATCGGCGTCAAGTTCTATACAGTGGGATTATTACAGCAATAGGTATGAATCATGAACCACGTTCTTGAAATGGTTTAACTCATCTTCTAAACTGTAATTATGCTAATTCAAAATTGATTTCTGATAATCTTCAGAATTGGAAATTTGAGTCTGTTAATCATGTTGATCCTAAGTCTTGGCTGTAGAACGTTTTTGACCTTTGTGATGCAGGCATAAGCTTGCATAATTTTCCAGAAGGAATGGCAGTGTTCCTAGGATCTATCAAGGTACCATTGAGATATTTTCAAATAATCTTGTACTATTAAGTTAAATTGAGAGAAAACATCATAAGGGATTTCATTAGTTTCAATTAGATGTTTTAGTTTTAATTTTCACAATGAGCTGGTAATGAATTACTTATAAAAGCAAATAATCAGTTTTATTTCTTCGAGCAGTTGCACTTTCTATGGTTCTTGCTTTGTCACTTAATGCAAATATTTTTCTCTTATTGTTCTAAAATTTATTCTAGACCGTTGAATTAACATGAAGGTTTACCAACCTTGGTGTATTCTAAACATCTAGTGAATCAATTTTACTGTCTTTGAACGGCCATTCTCTTTGTTAGGCCTTTTTTTTTTTCTTTTTCTTTTTCTGTGTTTGTGTTGGCTATCCCTCTGATAGGTTTAACGTTCTGTGGCCTCTATTGATTACCCTAAGTATCCACAAATTAGCGAGATCATGAGCATTATGTGATTGATTAAAAAAAATCAATATTTAACAGCAATGCCTTGCTTTCTTTTTTAATGCACACTTTTTATGCTTCACTCTGTCGTTTAGGGGTTTATTTGGCAAACTACCTCCTTTTTTGGATTCTCAATTGGTTTCAAGTTGATTGATTGCTTATGTAAAGTGGAATGTGATCTGTGTGCAAGTTGGAAATGTTACTGTCTGCTGCAGGAGTCATTTGGCAATGTTCTGTTTCACTAGAGAATGAAAGTCATGCTTGCTTATAAAATTGATATTTGTGAAGCACTGCGAATTTGATCTGAAATTCATGTTTGTTCCATTCTCATAGGGCCTCCGAGTTGGTATCAATTTGGCCTTAGCCATTGCTCTGCACAACATCCCTGAGGTATATATTCCCCAATGCTGTGACTATGTAGCATTTTAATTGTTTGTACATCGCCATCTATTAGTGTCATGGTTTATCGGGCTGTTTGCCATACCAACAGTTTCGAGAAATATATGAATTTCCTGGAGTAAGCATGCGTAATGTTTACTGTAAAAGTGATGAAGGCCCTTTAATAAACTACAAGATTGTGTCAAAGTCCCAGATGAAACCAATATTATTGCAGAACTAGTCATTCATTGTATTCTCTTCTTCCCTTTCTTCTTCTGTAGGGTGTTGCCGTTGCACTTCCTGTTTACTTTGCAACACAAAGGTGAGAATTTTAGCTGCACCATTTTTTCTTTTATTTTCTTTTTGCATAGGACATTTTTTAGAAATCCACATGCAGAAACTGCTATGTGTTTTGTAGATATGTATCTGGTAGACTCTTAGGCAGCCAAAAGTGTCATTTGGCCAATTGGTCCAATACCAAAATCTAATTTTATGCCTCTAACATAGGTTGTATAATACTGTTCTGTTTTACATATCTGGGTTGCCCTCCATTATCTCAAATCACCTTTTTGTTAATCAAATTAATCTGAAACTTGGAGAGATGGAAAGCCCACGTGCTTACACTCTGGTGGTTTTTAAAGGTGTGTGTGATGCATAATTTTGTTAGTTGGTGCATATGAAAAACCTTGGTTACTCCTAAGTTTTGTGTTGTAGGACTGGATAGTTTATAGAGCTTTATCACTATACTGGAGTTCATTTATATGATGACTTATTTCTTATTAGATGGTTTTTATCTTGTTTACATCACAGTTTTATTTTTTTTTTTACGTCACAGCAAATGGGAGGCATTCAAATTGGCAACACTTTCTGGTTTTGCTGAACCCCTGGGTGTTATAATTGTAGGTATGGTCAATTACTTTCAAGTAAAAATTCCAGGCTTGTTTTCTGTTTGGAAAGATAGAAAACTTGATACTATGTTGTAATTTCCAATATTCTCTTCTTTTTTTCCCCTTCAATGTTAATTATTGTTGCCCTACAGCCTATCTATTCCCAAGCAGCTTGAGTCCTGAAATTCTTGAAGGCTTGCTTGGAGCAGGTTTGCAATATTATATTTTCTTTCTCAAAAACTTTTACCCATGAGAGATTGTGGTGACGTTTAAGTTATTATGACAATCTTCTTCACTGCATTATATTTGTTACGAGTGCAGTTGGTGGGGTGATGGCTTTTCTTACTCTGCATGAGATGTTGCCCTTGGCATTTGAGTATGCAGGGCAGAAGCAAGCGGTTAAGGCTGTGTTCTTGGGAATGGCTTTTATGTCTGCAAGGTAATAGATTATAACATATGACATACATATTATAATTTGTCGAATACTGATTTCAGACGAATACTGATTTCAGAAATCAATACAAGGCTTATGATTTGCATGTTTTACAGATTAGTTGAATTCTTTTTTCCATTTTGGTATCATCCAAATATATTTTTGGTGATTCCAATTTTATCATAACAATCATTTTATTAAAATTAATATTTCAAAATTTTCATCATATTTTATATGGCATTTACTGAATATATGGCATCTGTGCATTAACTATAATTTTCCAAATGGAAGACAAATTGACTGACCTGATAAAGTTTTTGGAAGGTGAAGTGGGTAAATGAAAACCAGAGTAGTCTTGGTATGATAGTACCTGGTCATCATTAATGAATTTGTCATCATAACTTCAATTCTACCTCATGGGCTCAAAGTGGGGAAAAATTTAACGAAAAGAAAGAAAGAAAACTTGAACATCTCTTTAAAATATCTTTCAGTGTGTTAACATTTGGATCTGAATGGTCCTATAGATATATTTCTGTTAAAGAAGAATACAAAATATAAGTACCCTGTGAAGCATTCGCGAAGTTTCATCATCACATTGCATCACTTTGTTTTTTCCTCACAGTTTTATTTCCTCCTCGATCGCTTGTTTTTGCAGTCTGTATTTTCTTGAAATCAGCTTACCTGAGGAGATGAGCTTGTAGATGGTGGTGCTTTCATAACGTTGTACTGTCTCCCAACCCAACTGGTACCTGCTTTTGTTTTACCGGCATTGAAGACCTGTACTGGTTGGTTGTCAGCTTCTTATAAATGCATCTGATGTCAGCTCCAAGGTATAATTGTCTCTGTAGCTTGTAACTAATGTAACAGAAATATATTCACTATTTGTCCTTTTTTCCCCCCCCTGGTCCTACACTGGAATAAATGAGAATTGAAAAATATAGATTGTGTGGAACTTGATTTATTCAATGAAATTTCCTTGTTTACTATCTTGGATGCTTATTAGATATGGCGCTTATCATATAGAATGAGTTTAAGTTTCCAAATAGTATCAATATGAATGCACTCATGCTTGCTACTTTATTGAAGAAAATCTCAAGAAAAAAGCTGCTTTTTATTTTTAATTATTTATTTATTTCCAGTTACTATTCTATAACTCTGGATTTGTCTTTTTATGGGTTGGAAGATGTTTTCAACTATGAAACTTGAACATGTAAGACCATGAAACCTTGGGCTTGAAGTTTGAATTATTGTAATGAGAAAGGATAACTATTTTTAGCAACCATGATGATGGACTTTGTGACCAAGGGTCAAAGTTTCATTTCCTGCTTTTTTTAGGAATTTGAACGATTTAAACCTCGCGGTCCTCCATGCCATTTTGCAATCACCACAGCAGACCTGAAAAGAAGGGGAAACCATTTAAATAAAAAGAAAAAAGTTAATAAACAGAGAGAAAAAGGAAAAGAAAGTGGGATGGACTATGGAGTATGACTTGTGTGTCCAACATGGGGATTATGAATATTAATAAATATGGTGAATTGAAGTGGAGGCTTTCAAATCTCATCAGCTTTTGTGTTTATTGGTGAGTATCATTAAATGAGGAAATCATTGTCGTCTACATATGAGGGGAAATGCAAATCTTCAATGGTGGTCATATAGGAACAAAAAATCTCATCAAAGAGACTGTGGGATTAAAGCTGTCTACTCCTTTCCATACCCTGTTAAGGAAAAACACTTTTATTAAAATTTGAGAAAAATTGAATGAAAATTGTAGAGGGTGATTAAAGAATAGACACCACCAAGAAACATACAAGGAGGAACAAAAAAAAAACACTTTTGTTAAACTAAAGATGGAGGAAAGGTAACAAACCCAAAATAAAGTTTCTTTTGAAAAACCTTTATTGGGATGACAATTGCTTAGAAAAACCAATCAAACCCCATAGATAATTCATTATATTATTTATTGTAAATTTATACACGAGTAATTAATAATAAAGTTTCTTTTGATTTTATATATACATGCTAATTAATAATTAATTAGTTATTTTGTTTATTAGAGTTGTCTTTATTTATACTGACAAAAAAAGAGAGAAAAAAAGAAGTAAAAACTGGAAAAAGAACAATGTGCTCATTCCCCAAGCATTATGCGAAGAAGAGTCCTTATCAAACACTCATTTCATTGTTTTTTGCTTAGCTACCTACGCAACTCCAAATTAATTAGTAATATTTATATTAAAAAAAAAAAAAAAGCAAACAAACAAACAAACAAAAAAAACCTTATTTATGAGCTACAATGTGGATTTTGGCTCGAGAATTCTGGTGAAAATAAAAGGAAACAAGGAAAGAGTCCAAGCTGTGCAGTGTTGGTGTATGTTATAAGCTAGGTAAAAAAACAAAGAGTAATGTACGGAACAGAGAGAGCAGAGCAAAATTGTGGGAAGGGATTATAAAGCACCGTAGGCCTATAGCTCCATCATCAGTGACACAACACTGGCGAAGAAAGCTGGAAAAGAAACGAATAAATTTATATCTAGGCTCTCTCTGGCTACATGAATATATATATATATATATAAATATATATATGAATATGAGAGAGATTATATATATATATTCATGTACATTCAGCTGTTATTTACTGTTTAGTTAAATCTAAAGTCTAAAGGTACAAAAAAAATGGAAGCAGCCTGATCTGATCTGATATTAACTGTCAAACACTGCCAATCCTTACCTCATCATCATAAAAAAGTGGGACAGACACACTCACAAAGAGAGAGAGAGAGAGAAAGAGAAAGAGAAAGATACTATTACTATAATCTATAGGCAGTGGTGACAGAACCCAATGAAGGGGACCCCAAAAGGCCAAACCTATCTTTATATTTCATATTGTGAAGGAAAGAAGTCGATCACTCCCTCAAGTTTCAACTGAGTCTGAAACCCCCTATCACCCCCCACTCTACTGTACTGTTGGTTTTGGTGTACATCATCTTCCTCATCTGAACATACATTGTAGTTTGATTTGACATTTCATGGAGCTCCCTTTTGACTGCTCTCTCTTTCCCTCTCCATATAAAGCTGCCAACAAGATCTATTAGTATTCTTTATTACTATAACAATATAATAAAACTACCTTTTTTAAATAATAATAATAATAATACTACACTGGTTAGAATTACAAATCCATTTCTCTCTCCCAATTAGCTAATCATTTGATTTGAAATTTTACAGTGATCCTAACATGGTATATTTGCTGTCCATCAATATTCATTCGAAGAGTAGTGCTAGAGGCATGACAAAAGGACTATCACCATGTTTACTAAATTTATGCCCAAAAAAAAAAAAAAAGATGTCATTCTTTTAATGGTTGAAAAAATAATGTATATGAAAAATATGGATAAATAAATTATTGAAAAATAAATATAATAAAATAATAATGCGTAATCAATTGGTAAACATCTCAATAGCATTATTGGTGGCATTTTTGTTATTCGATCCTCCTTCCCTACCAGCCCGAGGTACTTATTGGCATATCATATCATATGCATTCGAAAAAAAGTTGATCACCATTTTCAATACCTTCAAAAAAGCCTCTTTCACCTCTCTCAAACTAATTGCATTGGCATTGGCGATCATTATTTATAATCTTATATTACGCTCGATTCATCCTTTTTGTACTCACTATATTTCCACATTTTTAAAAACCACTGGTTAAATATTATTTTGTTTGTGATTTTGTTAGAATGCAAAAGTTAAAACTTAAAAGGTCAAATGAGTAGGGAGTACAGACACTAAAAGCTAAACTATATATGGCTTCTAGCTTTAAGTTTAGAATGGACGTACAATATACAATTATGAGGTGAGGTACGTACAATTTACAATTACAAGGTAGCTAGTGGGTTGTATATCAATTTATGTTAAAAATTGACATCAATAATATTTTAAAATATATCATTTAATAAATATTTTATTAGTGTTTTCTTTAAACTCTCTTTTCTATATTTTTGAATGCAGTATATTTTATACAAAAAAATAGAAAAAAAACCTCTCTTATCTATCTGAATACCTTTTAAGGATATATACTTAAATAAGCATTTCTATATGAAAATTATCAGCTGCATTTAATACCCTTTATCTATGTGTCTTTAGCTCAATAAGTTGCAATTATATTCTGAAAATATTACACCATATACAGCCATATTTTAAACCTTCAATTCTTGCAGTTTGAAACATAACTATATATATATATATTAGCGCATGTACTTGATTTTGTGTTGTTGCCAAGAGAGATAGATATAGAATAAAAAATTACATGAACTTGGTTAATTAAAGATTGATATCAATCGGTTAAGTCTCTTCCCCTACTAATTAAGTACCTTCAAAAAAAAAAAAAAAAAAAAAAAAACAACAACAACAACAAAGCATTGCTGAATCACAAAATGGCTAGCTCTCTAATGCAAAACATGTTATTAGCTAGCGGTTGGTGTCATTATTATCTTGCTCAATTTCTGAAGCAGCCTCATCTTCTTCTTCAAAACAGTCAATACCATAAGCAGAATGACCATGTCCAAATGCCTTAATATGATCCTTGAGAGATCTTTTGTGCTTAAAATCCGAGCCACAAGTGCAATACCAAAGCTTCCCACAGTTCTTCTCATGTGTTCTCCAATCACCTCTTACCGCAAAGGCTTTGCCACATTTTCTACACATGAAAGGTTTGATACCATGCTTTCTCTTATAATGTGTTTGGAGAGTTCTGAAATCTTTGAGAGGTTTAGATCTTGGATGGTCAATGTTGTTCCTGCAACCCGGTGCACAGCAATAGCAAGGAAGCCTAAGCATCGCTGTTGGTTGTGTTCCTCTTAGCGATTCCGGCCCTTTTCTGTACTGCGATCCATGCCCCCACATGTGCATCTGCATAATAAACATCGATTAAATTAACCAACATTTCATTTTGTTGTAACACTTGGGAATTTAGATTAATCTTAGATTAACTATAAAACCAAAACTTGTCCTTTTAAGGAGAGCAACAAGTCCCTACAAGTGAAGTTTTAGAATACGTACCAAAAGATATAAGCATAGCTAAGAATTTATATATGATAAATTAAAAGTTGGCATTCACTGTATGAGAGTTGGGACCAGGGCAGCCTGGCTACTAGAATCAGATCATGTCTGGACTCTGGACAATGCTCCCAATTAAGACTACGATTTCATAGAGTTATCATACTTTTATATATATATATATATATATATATATTTTCTAAAATAATTATAGGGTCAAAGAAAGGGTTTGTGTTTCATGTATATATGATTTTCATGCAACTTTTTATATCTTTCTTTCCAATTTGGCATATATTATGTTTCTTGAATCTGTGGAGTCTAGGACTAGAAGAAGGAGATCTTGTTGGCGTTGAAACATGAAAGGTTAAATTGGGTATGTTAGGGAAACCTATAACTTATATTCCTAAAAAAAGAAAATAATGAAATTAGTAACATGTGTGTGGTGTTTTAAGGTACGAGAGGTGGGTTTTGGTGGTCAGATTGAGTGTTCAGATTAAGAAACTTTTTTTTGGTTTCATCATGGGGCTCTGATGATGAAGATATCATCTGAAACCTCCTGGAACAAGTGAGATATCTTGGGTTTTCCACTTTTTACACACCTGCCAATGTATGGTGTATGTAATATACACACACAAACTTCAAGAAGCAAAAAAAAGCATAATGCCTCTGCATAGTTCAATCACTCACATAAAGAGCTAGGGGTACTCAAAACTTATATTCTTAGTTGGACCAGGTTGATTTTATTCTTTGTTTTTATATCCCCAAAACCCACAAATCATGCAAAAAAGATTAGAAAAGAAAAAGAAAAAAGAGTGGTGTGGATGAAAATTTTTGCAGAGAAAAAGAAGAAAGAAAAGGAAGGAAAAAAAAAATAATAATCTAAAAACATAAATGAAAAAGGGAAGTATACAACTAAAGTACACTGTAGCAAGAAAGAAAGGTAAAAAAACCCTAAGGACCCAATATATGCTTTCTTCTCTTCTTCATCAGTCTCTCAGCATAGGAATATAAAAAGTTAAAGATTGATATCAAGCCAGAAAAGAAGTGTACGAGCACATAAAGAAGGTATATGGTTTTTCTCTTTTTCAGGAAATATAAAAAGGAAAAAACAAGAAAGTGATCGAAGTAAGCTAGTGAATAAGGAAAAGGAAAGCTTTTTCTAATTTTTTTTTTTTCCCCTCTGTATCTCTATATAATATATGACCATGGTTAAAATTAATACATGAGAAGAAAACTAATATATGTGTGTGTGTATATATATATATATATATACCTGCATGTTATTGTATCTGTTGAAGGTCTTGAAGCAAAGTGGGCATGAAAACTGTGTAGGACCAATTAAAATCTGAGCAGGTGTAGGGATCCAATACTGACCCTTGTTGAGTGTACTTGAATGACAACCAGAAGTAACAGATACATCTTCTTTGTCTGATGAGATCTCTGTGGAAGAGAGCCTAGATACTAAATCCGCTGAGCTAGGGCTTGGTAGCCCTAAATGCAAAGCTACAGTAACAGTTTCATCGACAGATGAGCTGGAGTGCAAGCTTTCTTCTTTTTCCTTGTAGTTGATCATCATCTTAATCTTGTCTCCTTCATAAGTGGCACTCAAGTAATTAGTGTGGTCTTGTTGGTTTTTATTATGATCATGTCTTGTAGGGCTTAGACTGAGGAGAGGAAGAGCTTCTTTGAGAGGAGGAGAGGGAGGAGAAGTACTTGAGGATCCGAAGTGATTGAAAGAGGTATTAGTATTGTTGTCTATGGCTATGCTATTGTAGCAGATCATGTTGTAGTCATAATTAGGAGATTGGAAATATGGGTTATTGGAAGAAGATGTGAAGGAAGAGAAGGAGGGGAGAGAATTGAGGTTCAAGAAACCATTGAAGTAATTAGAGTAGGGATCATTCATGGTGAGAGGTTGGAGAGCAGAGAAAAATGGGTAGATGGGGATTTGGTTTATTATAATTTATACCCACAACAGTGTGTGTGTGTGTGTGTGTGTGTGTGTGTGAGAGAGAGAGAGAGAGAGAGAGAGAGAGAGAGAGAGTAAAAGGTGATCATGACCAAAAGTTAATAAGGAGAGGATTGAACAAAATCACCAAATTCAAAGAAAGTGTAAGTATGAAGGGGGGAAAAAAAAAGAAAAAAAGAAAAAGAAAATGTACAAAATCAAGGTGGATAAAGCAGCCAATTGAGTAATAAAGGGAAGACAAGAAATCACTTGTGAGGTGTGACTAAACATGGAGGAAAAAAATATACACATACATGCTAAAGCAGAGAGAGAGAGAGAAAGGGAGAGAGAGAGAGAGAGAGAGCGGGAATCATGAGATATTAACCTTGGGACTTGAAATTAAGAAGAAGCTAGCTAGTTGTTGAACCATCACCATGATACCATGTGTTTTAAAAGAGTAATATATAAATATATAATAGTAAAGTTAGAGAGAAGAATTTTACCGCTTGAAAGTGAAGAATAGTATGAATAGGAGAGTAAAAGAAAGAAAAGGGCAGAAAAAGAAGGCTAACGACAAAGTCAGTAATTAAGAATGGAGGTTGTCTCCCCCACATAACCAGTACAGTGAGTCCCATTCTCATTATTCCCAATCCACACAAAATAAGCTTGGATCGGCTGGGCTTGGGCTGTGGTAGCAGTAAAATATATATATGCCTAATAAATTTATTACGTTGGGAATTAAACAATTAGTTTGAATCCAACCCAGCATTTGCATTGGTGGGCGCGCTCTGGTCGGCTTGGCTTACTCCCACCACCACTCTCTATCACACTGCTACTACTACTACTACTACTACTGCTACTGTCCCGTCTTCCTCACTGTTTAATCATCTCTCTCTCTCTCTTGCATGTCTTTGCCATTCATTTCCTCTGCCTTTGTTGCTCGTTTAGTCCCAACGGAATTGGCTGACACTATTACTGCTACGCAACAGTACCGCTTCCCTCTATTAACATATTTTTAAAAAAAAAAAAAAAAAAAAAACTATTTGTTACATGTGATAATGATAATGTGATAATGATAATGATGGAATAGAAAGAAAAGCTATTTAACATGTGACAATGTGATTAGCTGTTCCAATAAGATATAAAATTAACATATAATATATAATTAAATATATAAAATTAATATTTTTCATGTCAATATAAATTGTGTATGATAAATAACAAAATTTAAAATTTTATTTCGCTAGGTATATTTGTCTATATTTTATGTTGGGCACACAAATAATGAATACTAACAACTTTTATATAAATTACATGTAAACTGCTCGGTGTCAGTCTGACCGTTTGAAATTCTCTAGCTAGTAGAAAATTAATCATAATATATGTATATTATATATACACAGTCAATTATTCCTTATTAAATCGATTTTTTAAGTAGTTTGAGTCATTAACGCTGTGCTTGGATTATTCTCTATGAAAAGATTTTTATTTTTACGTATAAAAGGGATAGAAAGAAATTAATGTAACAAGAACAAAAGTACATTGGGAATTAAACTGGTGGGCCAGATTTAAAGGAACAATTTGCTGCAATCACAACTGGTTATTTAGCTACTGCCGCATATACGGCTATCCATTCACATCCATCGCCTCCCTTGATTGGCCACCTAATAATTATAATGCCGGTAACCCATATATGTAAATGACAATATATTTTGGATGCACATATGGATGATATATATATATATATATATATTCAAAATAATATTTATATAGATTTCCAGCGAAAAAATAATATTTATATAGATTTACCCAAAATATATATATATAATTATATATTGGGACCCTCAATAATGTCAAAGGGCCTTGCGACAGATAAAATATATGATGTACCATATGAACTCAATGAATGAATGGATGGAAGCATCAAATTAATGAAGGACAATTTGGAAGGTATAGAATGCTTTTAACTTGACTGTAACCGGAAGAACAATGAATTGTACCATCGAGTGTGAATTGGATGTAACTTGAATATAAAACGAGCTTATTAACTTGTACCCCAAGGCTATGTGTCTAGCTACATAATTAATTAAATATCTGTTACATATTCAGTATTGAAATTAGAAACCAAATTAATAATCATCATCTAATTAATGTCATTGTTATAAATTTAATGTTGATAATATCCTCAATTTTAGTTAATGGTATTGGGTTCTCTTTAGGTAATGCCAAATATGCTCATGGGAGAGAAGTTGAAAAAAATAATAATAACAATAATAAAAAAAAGAAATTAGCGAGGACGCCCAAGAGATATGAGGCCAAGATTAAACCCCTATGGCCTATGATGGGAACAGAAAGGCTGTTGATGTCCTAATTGGCTGTCCCATCAGCACCATTATTTACCAAAGGCATTGCCTTTCCTCAAGCTCAGACCCTGTCCCTGTCTGGTGGCTACGTACCTTTACCATATCAAAGGGAAATATAACGCACTTTTTTTTTTTTTAAAAAGAAATATTACGCACATTGTTTTCTTTTTGTATGACTTTCATACCCAGTGTATATTCTTTCTTTCTTCTAACCCTGATTAAACTCTACCAGTTATTGGTTAATTAGTTAATGTTTTCAACAAAATAAAAGTGTTTTTTTTTTTTTTTTTTAAAAACTACCTAACTAGCTGACTACTAACTACAGTAGAGTCAATTACAGCAAAAGTACATAAACACCTTTTATTTCATACTGATTGCAATTTGCCTAGCAGTTTAATTTCACCTTTGAATTGAGCTTTCAAAATTTATTGCTATAAAACAGTTCAAATACAGATGTTGCAACAGAGGAAGCAGCATTAGATAGTTGTTTATCATGGAAAGATACATGTATAATTGAATTATTCATGAATGCTGCTTTTCAAGATATATATATATATATATTGCATGTGAAGCTGAGTCAAGGGATTAATTAATTAATAATTTAGACTTGTTGTCTTTTCCCATATAATATATTAAATTGTGAATATCAATTTAATGTAGCTTAAATATTATCTAGATGAACATCTATTTTAAAATCTTGAGAAACTTTTAAACATGGAGCATTATATCTCTTGACAATTTTTGCCATCACTCAAAAGTGATGCCTCGTATGATATAACAAGCTGCACTTTGGATTAATTCCGGATTGGGATTGGCCTCAATAATTTTTTCAAAAAATAAAAATAAAAAATAATGAAATATATAATTAATTAATAATCATAAACAATAACTTTTTTTGTTGACCATTGAAGAATTTATATACATATGCCATCTTAATTTAAATAATATTAATTTTTATAGCATATAAAAAGCAATTTGTATTTGCTAAAGGAATTGCTCTTTGAATACTATTTAGTTTCCAAAACATATATACAATATATGCATATAATATACATATGGTATGCATGTGTGAGTACTGATTATCATAATCTGCCTATATCCCAGGGATTTGTATTAATCAAGATTGTCAAATCCAAAATGCATGTATATAACATATATATTATAATACGTATTTTTTCTCATCAACTTAATTCATTTGTTACTTACCCAAAAAAAACTTGATTCATTCGTTGACCCACAACGATCCTTCTCACTCCTTGTTCTAAAATATAAATGTATTTGGTATTATATGGGGAATCGTTTCCATTTTTTCGTAATAATATTTTTAATAAACTTTTGCTTTTATATTCATCATTCTTGAGAATCTAGATTGAAGTAATTGCTACTTCATGTTCTTTCAATACATTCCCATTTTTCTTTCATCCCATATATTTTAATAAATATGGTTCAAAGATAGCTAACTCCATATTTTGACGGGTACTATATATGTATATCTATATTTGTTTTAATATTTTCATGTCTACTGTAAAAATTGAAACTTTAATTTACTTTCTAGACTCGGAATGCTAAGATCTTTCTTCAATATAATTGAGAACACTAAAAACATATATCCTAACAATATTATTGTGTTGTCAAAAACAATATATCAAAAGGGAAAATGTTATTTTTCACAAATGATGATGAAACACTATAATACTTATATAGCATACAACAATTTAATTAGCTGTGTTAAAAGAATTTACTTTTCTATACAATATTTTAAGTATAAATTTTTTTATTTTTATTTTTGAGCACAGGATATTCTCATTCTCAATTTGAATATAGACCTAATCCATGTTCAAAAATTAGAACATTAGTATAAAAATTTAATACAAAATTAAATGCATCTATCTACAATCTTAAAATGAATCTCATTAATGCTCATCATCATTGATAACAACCAGCAAAATTCAAATTCAAAAGAAATGAAAGATATATGTGGGCAAATATTGGTTAAAATTTATATTTAAATTTAACGGACAGAGAACATGGGTAAGGCCGGGACACAAAGTGCATAAATCTTTGCAGTTCGATCTTACCAAGAATATCAAAGATCATTCACATTGGACATGGCAATTAAAGGAAATAGTTTCTTCCTTCTACGAATTCAATCACAAGTTCCAAGACTCGTATTATATTTATACACACATATATACATGTGTCGGTGTAAATATACAAACAGCTGCAAGACCATGCTGATTTTTGTTGTGCGTAAAGACCTTCAATCAAATAAAACTTAATCAAAATTAATTAATTTGGTACCCCACGCCCAAGTATTGATACAAAATAAGTTTACCTAATTTTATATAGTGTAGAATAGAAAAGGGGGTTATAATTCCTATAGATATATCCTTCGATGTTACCAAGGAGACAGAACCTGTGGGTGTTGTGTATGAGATGTTTGAATCTGCTGTCCATGTTTTGTTGTGAGTTTTCCAAACATCTCTCTCTGTTTCCAAAAGCCCACGAGTCCCATTACATTTTTTGCTTTTGTTTTCTTCTCCACCTTATTTAATACCCCTCTGCTAGCTTTGGGATTGCTGTGTTCACTTTTCTTCTTCTTTTCCATTTCTTTGTCATGTCCTCATTTTCCAACTAGAAATTAATCAACTCTGCAACATAATGTAGTGGGTTTGGTTTTGATATTAACGAAAATAGGGTATTCATGCAGGATTAAAAGTAGCATAACCTTGTCTCTAGTTCTATGTATCTTGTATTAAAAATATAATAATAAGTCATATTGGAGAATTTTCATTTATTTTCAGAATATGTGTCTAATATATAATATCATAGAATGTTCACGGTGTCATTGATTTTAATTAGGTTTAGGGTTCGTTTGGCAGAGTTTTTTTTTAGTTTAAAAATTCTATTTGAGGATCAAAAACTCTTTAATCAAAAAATAAATATGTTTGATAAAAATCAATAAATATTTATTGATTAAAAAATAAATTTTTTTAAGCTGTTTTAGAAAGATCAAAATTTTGAGCTTTTTCAAAATTTTTTTTTATTTTATATAAAAATTTAATAAGCATTTAATACAGATGAATAAACATTTAATGTAGTTTTTTTACTTACAACAAAATATTTATTAGCTTTTTAATAAAAAAAATTTTTCAAAATAATTTATTATACAAAATTCTACAGAATAAAATTCTATTTTTATCAGCTATTCCAAACGGACATTTAAAAGATGCCGAAATCTTATGGCTTCTCCTTCCTTTGATCGTTAGATGGACCAGTATATATATATATATATATATACACGCGCATATGAGGAAAATATCAAAACCAACCAATTAGTCAATAAAATAAGCATGTCCATCAAACTGAACAATCTGATTGATAAATTCTGATTGTAGTTGGTTGATAGATGGAGAAATTGAGAGAGAAAGAGAGCTTAGAGGATTGATAGTAAATTGGTTTAATGGTAGAATCTGAGGGTCCATAATTATACAGGAGTCAAACTCCGTGGACAGCCTCAGACAAATACAGTTGCCCAAAGGAATATTAGAATCATCACCAGCATGATATGTTGCGCATGGCCGTCTTATAAGGATGAGATGGTATACAGGATTATTCCCAACCAACGTTGGAAAGTTATGTGAGCAACACGTGGGGGATTGTCGGTCGAGTCAGGGAATACATGCAATGCAAGCATGCGGGAATTTGACAACCATTAAAATACAGAAAAAGAAAAAAAAGAGCACCTAAAAAAGGCCACTACCTATGCAAATTGTGGATGGAGCATTAATAGGTTTAACAGCAATCAATTGACCCACACTCACTGTTCAAACAAAGCCATGATGTCACTGTCACTCCCCCATGTCCTCAGTACTCATAGGTCATATAAATTTGCGCTTTTGTTGTTTTCTCCTTTCCGCACAGTCCTCTCTTTTTCTTTTTCATTTAACCACCACCCCCACAACTTTCCTTTTCATTTAACACCACCACCACAAACAATCCATAATTTAAATTACCTTTCATAATTTATAATACACACCTTCGCAATCAAAGTTCATGGAATTTGATTAGAATATTTGGTTTTTTTTTCATATATATATATATATAATATAAACAACCCGATTTACTAACAATACACCATGCGTAACAAATTAAAATTAATTAAAGAATTATAAACCAAAATTTAAACCGTTGCAAATGGGTATCAAAAAAGCAGGACTTGGGACTACTTAGTTCCTGTGACCAACGCCGAAATGAAACCTCTTCGCCATCTTGTCGTTAAATGCATATTCAAGACGTAGAGGCCCCAAAGGTGACTCCAGTCGGATGCCGAACCCGTATCCATATCCACTTCCAGGCTTCATCCTTGCTCCAGCAGGGTCACCTAACAGGGAGAACAACAAAAAACACACTCAAAATAATGCCAAACAGCAAATTTGAGAAGATTAAAAAACAAAACAAAAAAGGCCAGCACCGGTGTCTTTTGAAATGGGCGACCATTAAAGTAAAGAAAATTGTTGCCTAGAAACAAATTGCCACTGTACCAATGATCCAAACAGCTTTTGATCCGGTAGCTGAAGTCTAAAGCTGGTCATTTGGTCAATAAGAACTAACCACCAAAAAAGCACTAAATAAGATTAAACTTAAAAAGACAGACCTGGTACAGTCTGGCCCGATCCAAGATCAGTTCCATAGTCACAGAAGACAACTCCTCCAACTGGTCCCACCTGCAAAACAGGATGAATGATATCAGTTGATAGATTATTGAGTAAATCTTTTGAGTTTCTAAATTCACACATGAACATGATCAAACTCATCCAAGGCATTCTCAGAACTGATATAAACATCAAACAGATGCTAAAACTCCCATTAAAATCTTTCATTTGAAACACCATAACCACACGTAATGCACAATAAAAGTTAGACAAACAATTCACTTTGCCACATACCACCGGGAAAGAGATTTCTCCTGAGCCAACTACATAAGATCGACCAGAAGCCACAGCACCTTCTTCATAACCTCTCACACTATTTGTTCCACCAATTGCAAATGCCTCATGAGGTGAGAAATTACCCACTACATGACCACCGGATAAACTAGCAATGCAGATCAAAACAACAACTCAGTATAATAAGCCAGATCACTCACAATAATAAAGCAAAGCAACAACAAGAAGCAGTGTAAACAAGAATATGTTGTCCTGCAAAGAATCTTCTTCAGTGCATTTTTAAAAATTTTATTCCCACTAAGAACTCAGAACAGTTATTGCACCTTAAAAGAAAGCGAGCTGGACCAATTTCAACATCCTTCCTTGCACGAGTATTCACTCTGTTAAAAAATAACCATTCAGGCAAAACAGGAATTCCCTGCTCCATGTTGAAAGCAAACTGCAAAAACAATACTAGTGTCAAAGATACAGTACGAATTATCGATATTGAAAAACTCTCAATCACATTGATCACTAACCATTGAAGACCCATGGTCGCCAGAACCAGTGTAGACACTCTCAAATTTAGCAAGCAGCATCTCATCATTGGTCTTGCCACTGCCACAACATATAGAGTTAAAATATACAGATATCAGAAGCAAGTGATCATCATTAAAAATTATCCATTGCAATCAAAACATGCAAAAGTTCAACTTTACAATACTTCCTTTGAGGCATACCTTGCAGTAAGAGGACTGCTGAAAATATCCTTGATAATAGGATTTCCTTTTTCATCATGGGCACCAGCACGCTGGTAATATAGCAAGAAATATATGAGGATAATATAAAAAGAAAAAGCCATAAAATGGAAATAAAACTCACTATTTATATCAACAAGAATCTGTTTACTAATAAAACATAACCAATGACCTATTTAAATATCATCATATCATATTAGGACACTGGTTAAAAAATATCCTAAATATGAACCTGCTCAACTACATATACATGAATCAATTTTCAACTTGTCATGCATTCAGAGGTGACACTAGGAAAAATTATGTCAAGCACACGGAGATTTCAAAACCTTCCCATCACTCAGTGACAACTTTACCATATCAAGCATAATAAACAGCAACACGAATATTAATGATTAAAAACCTGGAATATAAGTCCAGCTGTCCCACTCCACTTTGGTCTGATGGGTCGACTGAATTCAATACCAGCTGTGACACGACCAATGGTCAAGCTACTACCATCTTGTTGGTTACCATGAACAAGTGTTCCAGGTGTTCTTGAATTCTAACAAAACAATATTCACCAAAGCATGTAAGAAGAAGAAGAAGAAGAAAAAAAATACAGAAAGAGGTACTTGGACAAAAATAGGCCTAAAATTACCTGAACTGTTATTGATCTGGAGGTCCGTTTGTCATCTCCTGCAATCCATGGGTCCGTGTAGTTTATGCGAAATATAGAGTCAATTTGGCCCCTCTCTAAAGAAATATGAAGTTTTTGGTTTCTTCCAAAAAGATTCCTATGTGAATAAGCAAAGCTGCAATGGAAAACATATAAACAAGTTAAACAATGAAGAACGTCTACATATAAATATGAACATGCATATTCTTACACATACATATATAAATAAAAATATTCTCAAACTGGCTTGCAGGCCTTATATCCTATGATATGCAGTTTGTCTAAAACAAGAGTGCAGTATATTAATTGAAATTGCTAATAGTTGCCAGAGGCAAGGGGGAAAAAAGGCAAATTTTGAAATACACCATATTAAAAATTGGCATGCTAACCTTCCGATAAGTCCTGATAAAGGGCCACTTGTAATTCTACAAGTTTAAAAATGCACATAATTAATAACATATAGGAGAAAATTTAATAAACTTAAGTAATTATATAAAAACTTAAATTTCAAACTGGTACATCCATATAATACATCACTTACCCACTTGATATACCACCACCGGCAGAAAAGCCTCCACTTGGACGCTCAACAACATTCATTACCATATCAACCTTACCGGTATCTGTAGCATGACGAAGATTAATGCACGTACAGTATGCCTAGAACAAACCATCTCCACTCAATCATTAACATGCAAAAATACTTTCACAAATCAATTGCACTCCAAACCACCCAATATGAAGCCTTCCAAAAGCCCATTTTCCCATGTCAACACAACATCAAGCTCCAAGGAGCAGACCATTTAAAAAATGGTCAACTATCACTTTTCAATATGAAGATCAAGATACTAAAGGTCCCACTCTAAGATAACTCTACAACATCTATGAGGGAAGTAAAACAATTTAAAACAGATATGTTGTTGATATTAATTATATGACCTTTCTGGCTAAGTTAGCCAACGTTTCTTTATGTGAAAAATTTAACATTCTACAGGAGTTTCCAAACCATCAAGACATGATTACTTAAAAGAATAGAAAGCATTTACCACCTGCAGGTTGTGGAATGATGCTAACATCTTCCATGATTCCCATAGTCAGTACAGTCTCCACATCTCTTTTTCCTTGAAGCATGCTATAGACCTTCATAAGATTCAAACCAAATGTAAAAAAACTTGCAAATTAGAGACCGCTAACAATTTAAGCTTCAACATTAAAACTAGTGCATTTTTGCAACGTTCATTTAGAAAGGAGAAATGGACATTCATAAGAAAAATCTAGAAGGCACAAATATGGCAGGGCCACCCTCTTCGGGTGAAGGTCAGAGTCACCATTCGCTCAAAGACTTACAATGAGCAGTATCATTTATGTACAGCAAAAGATAGGTCCAGGAAAGTACCTGTCCCTTTTTGGTTGTTAGTTGGCGAAGTATTGTTTCAGGCTTTGTCTTCCCTATGGTTGGCTCACCACTGTAGATACAGATAAAGCATTAATTTATAAATAATTACAATACCAAAAAAGAAATTAGGGCATGTATTGATTTGTGTGAAGTCTACATGCATTCTAATCAAATACATGGTTTATTCTTACGTCTTTCTGTCAAGGAAACGGATGGAGATATTATTAACCTCAGCTTCTGAAACTTGTAATCTAAGAATACCCCCCGAGAGAATCTCAACAGCCGAAACCTACAATAATTTTTAACAAAACAAATCTCTAGTCAACCAAAAACCATGAAAAAGTTGAATTAGAAGCAACTCAATTTTATATTCTTACCAGACTAAAAATAATTAACCATAAATCAATAAATAACAAGAAACAAACACAATAATTTAATATTTCTGAGGAACCAACCAAGGCAAAGAGACCTCTCTCCATGTACCAACCATTGATAGAAGATATCACTTCATCCAACCGCCTAAGGTTAATCACTTTTCCTGCACAACTTGACACCAAAATACAAACAACATCCAAGGCCTCCTATGAGCACGTTCTTAAAGTGGCAGTCCAAGATGAAGAAAACTTGCTTGCATACATGTAGAGCACATAAACATGGAACGAGATTAGAGAAGCCCTACCACATCCAGTGCGGAAAGCATCCTCTAGAAATTTTGCTGGAAGAACATTTGCTCCTTCGCATACCAGCCCTTGGAATTCCTGGTTCGGTTCTACCTTGCACCACAAAAAACCAACATTAGATTTTTATTTTTATTTTTATTTTTTATTTTTGGGTCAATCAACAGTAGTCATCACTCCATACAAACTCAAGAGAAAATTATTTCAATCAAAATACATAAATTTGGAGCTTCTGCAAAACAGTAACCACAAATGCTAATATGTTTTATCACCTTCAGCATTGACAAAGTGATGCAATCACGAAAAGGGTATGCTTAGTAACAAGAACACCCCTATAATAATAATAATCACCTTGATGAATATTATAGCCATAAACACAAGATTCACCAAATTTATTGTGAAGATAAAGTTCAAGAACGATGGCGAGAAGACTCATCAACGTATGCAAGAACAAAAAAATGCCACCGGGAAACAAATACTTAATTTGTACCATCATTCTTTAAACTCCAAGTTCTTTTGAAACAGGTTTTTTGACCCTCAGCTTCAGTTCCAATAATTTAGTATCACCAAAAATAAATGGTCGAGGATACAAACAGAAATGTTTTTTCGTATACCTGAAATACCAATCGAATACCGTCCCTTGTGTCGACCGCAACAGGCATACACGAGCAGAAATACCCACTATCAATAATCCTATGTACGTCCTCTTGAACTTCGCGAACAGTGAGCGCCGAGTTGGCCTTGCACGCCTTTAGAGAGTTTACTGCTTCCATTTCCAAATCTTTCCTCTCAAGCTCTTCGCCGTCCTTGTTCCTGACCAGAACCTCGCTTATCAGCACCCTCTCCTCGTCGTGTCGACCCGCCGAATGCCCAGTCTTCAACTGGCTCTCCCTCCCCTCCACCCCACCCTGAGTCGACTCGTCCGACCGAGTCAGAGACAATGAAGCCGAACATAAAAGATGCGACTTTCCCACCAACAACCTCTCCTCCCGCTTCGAAAACGACTCGGACCGAGTCGACTGGTCGGAGCGACTGAGCGTCAACGACGCCGAACATAGAAGAGACCGGGCCGTCGACCATGAAGGAGGAAACTTGGGGCCGAGCCGGTCGAAACCTGACCGGGTCTTGAACGAGTCGATGAGTTGGGCAAATGAGTTTCTGGTTCTGGCGAAATGCCCGTGTGGCGGAGGAGGGTGAGGGACTTTGAGAGAGGGACAGGAAGTGACGCGAACGTCGTCGTTAGGCTGCATTGTCGTCGTCGATTTCCAAAACGGTTGTTCGGTTGCAGAGAATTTGGGGGCCAGTGTGAACAATCTTGACCTCTAGGGTTTTTGGAGGGGCTTTTGCAACTGCAGGAGAATAAAAATTAAAACTGAAATTAGAAAAAAATTAAAATAAAATAAGAAAATTCAAAAACTTTGCTAACAGTACAGACAATTGGCCATTTGTACGGTCTACTCATATTCCACATTTTTTGATACGGTTCGGGTTCATCCGTACGGATGGAGCTTTTGTTTTTTTTTTTTGGCCTGCTTGAAGCAATGGCGCTTTTGGTCACGGCCAATGTTATTACTAGGTTTGTGGTTGCCAAGTTTGCCCAATGAATAAAACAATAAAAATAATAATTTTTTTTTTAATATCATATTAATTATAATTAATATTTGTTATTAAGCGTAAATTCAAGGAGACAATTTGGTGTAAATTTCACCGGTTCTCACCTAAGAATATATTGATTAATTTTGTTTGTAGATTACGATGATAAATAATATAATTTACAATACTCGGTCACATTAGGAATGAGAAATGACAATAAAGACAAAAATGTATGCTTCAAAAGGGCGGAGAATTTTGAAAGTATCATTGTATAATGTCTTACATACATGACAACATTATGGCAACACTGTTGCTCACAATTTTCATACAAATAATTGGATTTCCGTCAATAAAACTGTACAATCTATCCTAGCTTGTTTCACTGGGAAAGACTCATTCAATTATTCTTATATATTTATTTACTTTTTTTTTTTGGCATCAAAATCTAAGCCTCTGCTACATGATCATGTTTTAACTCAAAAACCTTTTAACATTGCAAAGAGAATAGTGGTAGACCCTGGAAGGACAAATAAAGCTGCTCCATTAGCTTGACATGAATGTTGTGGAAATGGCATATACAAGGACTTACTCTCTTTTCACCTTAAAATTGAAAAAAGATAGGAATGAGTGTGACTATTTATAGTGTCATTTCAATCTCTGGGTATCCAAAAGCAGAGCACTTTTTACATGCAAGCTGATGGGGCTTCAATATTTGGCCACTAAATGCTCTCCACAAACCATATATTCTGTGGTCCTTAGAGCTCCCATTTTGGAGTAAAAAGTTGAAGTTATACCCCCATGTATCTATCTATCTTGCTCCAATAATTTACTTGCTTTATAGCATTCTATAAGGATGGACAATTATGTAAATATCACTGGCTTTCAACTTATTACTTAAAATAAACCTATATATATCTATATACACATTTCTTTTAAACTTTTTTAAGTTCATTGATAATGTTTAAGTATATGGCAAGTATATGACACTTGCTTGCTAACTTAGCTGCAATAATAGTATCTTTTATGCTGCTTCAAACAAATTTAAAAAGAAAAAAGGGAGTTGCTTTATTTGCATATAAAAAAAAATTACTATTTTACAATATTTCGATAGAAAAATATTAACATAAAAATGATCTATTTTTGGAAATATATTTAAAAAAAAAAAACTGGATAGTCTAATTAAACACAGAAAAAAAAAAGCATATTCGCATTTTCTTTTGATGTATTTCTTTTCTTGGTAATATTTTAATGTATTTCGTTATGACAAATATGTTTACCATTTAACATTTATGACTCATTCCCCTAAACATGAACATCAATGACTCATTGATTTGGTTTGACCCTTTTGGAATGTGGAATGAAAGTCCCGTATCGTCCATTTCTGTTTGACATGAATGATTTTTTATTTGCAATTTCTTTTTAAATTTTTTCTAATAAACTTTTTTTTTTTTTTTTTGTGAAACCAATTTTTTCTGATAAACTTGAATGTGACTTTTTTTTTTAAAATATATGTATTAAAATACTTATTAAATAATATATATTAAAATATTATTATTTAATATATTTTAATTTAATAAATATTTTGATAAGTTTAACATTGTTTATTTTATTTAATAATTTAGCTCCGGATTTCACCCTTGTAATTATACAGAATGATGGTGGATATATATGGAAAACGGTGGTGGGAACTAGGAACCAACCAAGGAGGCAGACGTTAGGAAATTCAAAAATTCAAAAATAATAAAAAAAAAGAAGAGGATATAGGAAGCCATGTAAAATAGGCAAACGACAACGACTTCCGTCTTCCCACCAACAAAGTCTGGCGCTCAAATCCAATCTCTCTGCCTGGGCGGCCGACCTTCTTTCCCAATCTAATCTCAATCTAATCCTTCTTAAACCCTAGTGTTTTTTTTTTTTTAATACTTTTTTCTACCATGAAATCCTAGCACAAGCTTAAGCTCCCAATTCCAGAAATAACCTTATCTTTTTATTTGTTTTATCCATGAGAGCTGAGACTCTTTCTGATTCTGTTTTCATTTCGCGGAACTCTCTCACGTGATCGTCCTCTCGGTCTGTCAGATAGTGCGTCGTAAAGGTGATCACTTTATGGGCTCTGACTTTGTTGTTATTGTATAAATTGTAGAGTTTTACTCTTTTATCAATATGTATTCTGCGTAAATGGGTTAGACTTTCTTTTAAGCTCTCTTTTTTTTTTTTTTTTTGTTTCAGATTCTGGGTTTGGGCTTTTTGTTTTTTTGTTTTTTTTATTTTTTTCTTTTGTGCTTTAGTTGTGATTATCTCTTACTTGGACGAAGCTTTGAATTGGTTGAAGCTTAAATTTTTATGAGTTTAATTTTATTTTATTATTGCTAACGTATTCATTGTCAATCGAGATGGTGAATTTCGATTTAATGGTACTGACTAGCTATAAACTAAGTGACTCTTTGGTCCTTTTTGATCAATCTTTTTTTTTGTATGCATATCTTCCAGTTTTAATTTCATATGTATGGTGTTATTTAACTTATTCTGTTTTCTTGTTGTTAGAGGTAATGCGTTGATCGTAATTGTATCAACCTACAAAGATTGTTTGTGTGTGTGGAACAAAGATGGAAGCTAATGGAAAGGAAGACTTTAACGTACCTCTGTTGGAGAACTCAGACGAAGTTGCAATCACTGTCTCTGAATTGGATTACAAAAAAGATGAGAAAATTAGAACAGTTATGTTCAGAGTAAGAGGTATTGAATGTGCATCTTGTGCAACCTCCATAGAATCTGCACTTGGAAATCTCAGTGGGGTCCGGAGCATCACTGTGTCACCGCTTCAAGGCCAGGCTGTTGTCAAATATGTACCTGAGCTCATTAATGTAAGCTCTGAATTAATTTAGAGGGCAATCTGAAGCATCTGATCTTTTTATATTTTCTAATTTTTTCAAATGGTTTTTTGAAAGCATGGTCAAACTCCTCTTTCCCCTAGAAAAAGAGAAAATTTTTATGTTTCATATGTATGCTTGACTTTTCATATTTCTGTTAAATTTTTATTGCTTCTTGTCCTTGTATTATTACTAACTTGTTGTGGAGATTATTTTCAGGCCAAAAAAATTAAGGAAACACTGGAGGACACAGGTTTTTCAGTTGATGATTTTCCTGACCAAGATATCGCAGTTTGCCGGCTCAGGATTAAAGGGATGGCATGTACAAGCTGCTCTGAGTCTCTTGAACGTGCCCTTCAAATGGTTAGTGGAGTGAAAAAGGCAGTAGTTGGTTTAGCCCTTGAAGAAGCAAAGGTTCACTTTGATCCAAGCATCACTGATACTGATAAAATCATTGAAGCAATTGAAGATGTGGGCTTTGGGGCCAATCTAATTGGTGCTGTGAATGATGTGAACAAAGTGCATCTAAAACTTGAAGGAGTTAATTCTTCAGAAGACATGGCTGCAATAAAGTCCTCTCTTGAGTCAGCTGAGGGTGTGAATCATGTTGCTATTGACATGGCAGAAAATAAGGTTACAGTTAGCTATGACCCTGACTTCACTGGTGCACGGTCTCTTATACAATGCATCCAAGATGTAGGACATAGCTCCAAAACTTACAGTGCAAGCTTGTACAATCCTCCAAGACAAAGAGAAAAAGAGCAGCTTCATGAAATTGAGATTTATAGAAACCACTTTCTGTTCAGCTGCCTATTTACAGTTCCTATATTTATGTTCTCCATGGTACTTCCTATGCTTCCTCCATATGGTAACTGGTTAGATTACAAGATTCATAACATGCTCACTATTGGAATGTTTTTAAGTTGGATCCTCTGCACACCAGTGCAGTTTATTGTTGGCCGGAGGTACTCTTTCAGTATTTTGTTTTATATAGCTTATTATTATTATTATTTTTTGGTATGTAGCTAATTACTACTGTTAGTGGTATTTGGCCACAATCAGAAAATTTCGTGTAACAAAAGTCAGTGAATAGAAAATTATTAGAAACCACTAATATGTTTCATTGTTTGTTTCAGGTTCTATGTGGGATCATATCATGCATTAAGACGAAAATCTGCTAACATGGATGTTCTGGTTGCGCTGGGAACTAATGCTGCGTATTTTTACTCTGTCTATGTAGTGATTAAAGCACTGACTTCAAAAACATTTGATGGCCAAGAATTTTTTGAGACCAGCGCCATGTTGATATCTTTTATACTCTTGGGGAAATATTTAGAAGTTGTTGCTAAAGGAAAAACATCAGATGCCTTAGCGAAGCTCACGGACCTTGCTCCTGATACAGCTTATTTGTTAACATTCGATGGTAATGGGAATGTCGTCTCAGAGACGGAAATTAACACTCAACTAATACAGAGGAATGATGTTATTAAGATTATGCCTGGGGCAAAAGTTCCTGTTGATGGAATCATCATAGATGGTCAAAGCCATGTGAATGAGAGTATGATCACAGGAGAAGCAACTCCAATTGAAAAGAGAACTGGAGACAAGGTATTAGTTTCCTGAGTCATAGCTCTTATGAAAATCTGGAGTGTGATGCTTTGTTTTTTGAATAAACATAATGAGGATGAAGTAGAAGATATGAAAAAAAATTAGAGAAGGGTAATACTAGGAACTTGGGAAGTTGTAGTGAAGATTGAGAGGGGCTGGGAGAGTAGAAGGAGGGAGGGAGGAGGGGGAGAGAGAGAGCTTTTCGTTTGACAATTTGGGTGAACATTGCAGCTTCAGAAATACTTAATGGAAACTTAAAATTCTGATTTGATTTCTTTTTCTAATATTTTTTAACAGGTTATTGGTGGGACGATGAATGAGAATGGATGCTTACATGTTAAGGCCACCCATGTTGGATCAGAGACAGCACTTTCCCAGATTGTTCAACTTGTAGAAGCTGCTCAGCTTGCCCAAGCACCTGCTCAGAAGCTAGCTGATCAGATTTCAAGATATTTTGTTCCTACAGTGAGTTTATTGTTTTCTTCCTCCTACATATATTTAGGGTTGTGGATAGAACTGGTGCATATTAATAAATTCTAGAATATTCTCCTTGAAATATTAACCAAAAGATTTCTGTTTGATTACACTTGGAAAGGAAAACAATGAGGTTGTGGCAGTTTGTTAGGATTTTTCTTTTATTTTCTTCGTTTGAAGCAACTCAGCAAAATAATATATTGATTAAGAGAACCATATGTAGTCCATCATACCGATACTGTTGAAGCAGGCAGGCAGCGTGATGAAATATCTAATATAAACATGACACTTTTTCTATACAATTTTTGTTTTTGGTTGAGAGAAAAGAGGTGATAAAGGTCATGAATCATGCTGACTTCTTTTGTGGTTGGTCCGAATTGCATGCTTACACAGAGTTCTTTTGTGTAGTAACATCTTGTTTGTGCATTGCATATCAGGTTGTCACTCTGGCATTTTTGACATGGTTAGGATGGTTTATCCCTGGAATTGCCGGTATATATCCTAAACATTGGATACCGAAAGCCATGGATGAATTTGAGCTTGCACTGCAGTTTGGTATTTCAGTTTTGGTGGTTGCTTGCCCATGTGCTCTGGGTCTAGCAACACCAACAGCAGTCATGGTAGCCTCAGGGAAGGGTGCTTCTCAAGGTGTTCTCATCAAGGGTGGAAATGCACTTGAAAAGGCACACAAGGTAATGTCAATATACTTGTTGTAAACAACTAGGTTTAATATGGAAGTGGAGATTGGTACTGTCTCAATTTGTCAACAGTCCTTGTTCCCACCAATTTGGTTCTCATGAAAAAATAGACAGATAATTTCCACTATCATTTAATTTGCCAAAAAAGAGAAATCATTTTTGTTTTTCCTCTAATGCTTTCCCAGGAAAATTTATGGTCACCTAGGTCTTACTTATCTCTAGTGTCAAACCTCTAACGATGGAGAAATGAACATCCAAAATCATGATAAATTATTTGCTTCACTTAGCTACCATCCTTTTGCAAATCATTTTCTTAATTAAAGTTGGAATGATTGTAGAGCCATAAACTAAATTATTGTTTTCCCTGCAGGTGAAAACTATTGTTTTTGACAAAACAGGAACACTAACAATTGGGAAGCCATTGGTGGTTAGTGCCGTACTCTTTAATAGCTTTTCAATGGAGGAGGTCTGTGATGTGGCTACAGCTACAGAGGTGGGTGTCACACATCTTGAGAGCTCTTCTTATAGGAAAAATTTTGTGATTTGGGTGTTCTTGTTTCTCAAAAATATATGGTGAAATTGAGTTAAAAAAATTAGTCTAGATCCAAATTTTTCCAAGATTTGGCATGAATTTTTGAAATTTACCGAAAGAAACTTGATGTTGGGATCAATGTAATATTATTTTTTCCTTTCTCTCTTCAATGTTCAGGCAAACAGTGAACATCCAATTGCAAAAGCTGTGGTCGAGCATGCTAAGAGTCTGCGTCAAAAGTTTGGGACCCATGTTGAACATAATGTGGATGTTAAGGAGTTTGAGGTGCACCCGGGAGCTGGGGTGAGTGGAAAAGTGGGTCATAGAAAAATTTTGGTTGGGAACAAAAGACTTATGCATTCTTGTAATGTCACAGTTGGTCCTGAGGTTGAAAGCTATCTATTGGAGAATGAGCAACTGGCTCGAACATGTGTTTTAGTTGGTATTGATGGAAAAGTCGCTGGAGCTTTCTCTGTAACTGACCCTGTGAAACCTGAGGCTGCACGTGTAATATCTTTTCTACGCTCAATGGGCATCTCCAGCATCATGGTGACAGGTGATAACTGGGCTACGGCAAGTGCTGTCAGAAAGGAGGTTGGCATTGACGATGTCTTTGCTGAGACTGATCCAATTGGAAAAGCGGAAAAGATTAAAGAATTACAGGTAACCTCACTTTGACATCTTTTGCACAGCAAATTTTGAAATATGATATGGTAAGATTGTAAATTGACGATGGTAGCTTGGTAGCATAAGGCAACAACTCAAGAAGAGATATTTAGGTCCCAGCTAAAATGGAAGAACGTTAAAAACTTCAATCCCAGTCTCTTGATGCAGCCTTATTGAACCTTTAGATGCTTTTAATGTACTTGGTTGGGTTTTAATGAACCATAGATGATTGTGATGTACATATATTCGACATGCAAATTAGCAACAAACATTCTTATGGATTGTCTTAAAGTTTCCTCCCTGCTTCTCTGACAAAAGCTATCCCCCAACCATTTCCCCTAAACTTGAGTAGAAAGATTCAGAGATTTCTTAAGTAGGTATAAAATTTTGAAGTTATATATTGAGATTTTTAACAAAATTGAGGTTAAAAACAGAAGTTTTTAGTTTCTAAGTAGTTTGCCAACTTGAGTCATGAATCACCACATTCCTTAACTTACTGATTTCAAAATGGATGCAGATGAAAGGGGTAACCGTGGCAATGGTTGGGGATGGAATTAACGACTCACCAGCCTTAGTTGCGGCTGATGTTGGCATGGCAATTGGTGCCGGGACTAATGTAGCTATAGAAGCAGCTGACATAGTTCTCATCAAGAGCAACTTGGAAGATGTGGTGACAGCTATAGACCTCTCTAGGAAAACTATGTCCAGAATCCGGCTAAACTACGTCTGGGCCCTGGGGTACAACATCCTTGGCATGCCAATTGCTGCCGGAATTTTATACCCTTTTACCGGAATCCGGTTGCCACCTTGGCTCGCCGGTGCTTGCATGGCTGCTTCATCACTTAGTGTGGTTTGTTCATCTCTCCTATTGCAATCTTATAAGAAACCTTTGCAAGTTCACCGCACCTGAGTATCACATTATTTGTCAATTACATATGGAAATTTACTGTTGGGATGATTATTAGCCATAATTTGTAGTTTCCATTATGCTCATTGATGCAGTAGGCGTAAAAAAAAGATTGTATTTATTGCCTTTTTATTTTTCCTCCATTGTATGTTTAAGTGGTTTGGTTTTTATTTCCATGTTCATATTTTAGTTTCGCAGGAAAATAAAACCTGTTAATTTCCTTAAAAGAATTGCATAATCATGCAATTTTTATCATTGAACATAACATTTTTTACTAACCGTTTATCATTTTCTGTTATAAACCTCACAGATCAATTCATGGTGAATTCCTAGCTAATCAAATCATACGGATGTTGTCAATTTAGCTGTATTCCTAACAAGATTGATACCTAAATGCATATAAAAACAAAAAAAAAAAAAAAAAGGATACAATTCATCATCTATTTTTCTCATTAAGAACAAAAGAAAAAAAAAAAAGAGTTATATTTTCAGCTCAAATATAATATGAAAAGATGACTGAAATGAAAACAATTTTGTTTTTGATTTGTTTTTATGTTCTTAATTCCTCCTTAGTTCTTCTAATCGGATCAAAAGGTATTGAACCCTTATGAAGGAAATATTATACTTTTATTGTAAGAGATTATTTGGTGCCTTCCTAAAAGCGTCACCAAATGAATGAATACCAATTTCGTAGTTGAGACGTCACTGCTAAAAGAGAAAAGAAAAAATAAAAGTACAATAAAGTAAAAGAGAAAAAGGAAAATGAGAATTACAATAAAGCATAAAAAAGGTATACATTTTTAAAAAGCAATATGTAAGATGTAGCCATGTAAGTGAAACCCAAAAAAAAAAAGAAAAAAAAAAAAAGAAAAAAAAGGGTAAGTTGTATTATTATTTAGGTAAGAAAGATAAGTAATTTCTGAAAATAAATAAATTAATTCTTTTAAACAAATAAAATTAATAAACTAATAAAATGATACCCTAATTTATTTATTTTTAAATTTTAGGTATGACTCCTATAAAATTAAATAGAAAAGACACAGAGGGGTTTTCGGGCCGATACGTCGCATTTGGCTGCCCTAGCTGGAGTGTCTCGGAGACTCGGACTTGGCTCGGTTACATCGAATGCTCTCTTATTCTTAATGCATCGGACTGTCTGAAGACAATTTTCATCATCTACTTGTCGGAAATCTGGCTGTTGTTCATCATTCATCAAAGGTATGCTAAAAAAGAAAACCTTGTCTTTTTGTTAATATTTTTCGACTTTTAGAATATGGGCTTGAATACTTTTTTTTTTTTTTTGGTTTACTCCTTAGCCTTCTAGGAAAATCACGCGGCAAAAAGTTCAGATTTTTCCCAGAACTTGTGAAACATTGGATTGCATTTCTTATTGGGTTCTTTTGATTTGGGTTCCAATTGCCTTGCTTTTTTTTTTTTTTTTTGTTCTCTATATCCAGTCAAAGATTGTGGGTCTACCAGTAATAACATTGAAAGCTATATTCTGAAGAGGGAATTAAAGTGGTTATTGGTTAGTCTAATCTGTTTTTGGGTTTTGGGGATTCTAACTGGTTTCCCTTTATATGATTGGTAAGTTGGTGGAGGAAAAATTAGGAATTTGGTCGTTTTGTAGTTATAATCTGCAGTTAGTTTGTTGTTGGTGTTGGAAAATCAACTTAAAAATAAACCGATTAGCTAGATCATGCTTGGTCAAGTGGAGTTTCTAGTCCCTTGATTATCATGATGGGATTTTAATTTATGCTTTGTCCATGCCTTTTCTCAGAAAAGTAACAAACCTCTAGGGTTTTGGTTTTTAGTTTGGAAAGATGGATACTTCTGGTTTGGGAGGTGCGTTTCTGTCAGGTTCAAATGGGGGAATATTAGATCTCGAGTCATCAATACCTAGGCACCAGCCCACCCAATTGGCTCATTCCTCATTGGCACATCAACATCATATGAATTTGATGAGTAGTGTCGAAAATGATCACCCAATTTCACTTATGGAAGTGAAAGGTTCGACTGTGAAAGGTGTTCCTGTGTTTGGCAAAGGGAAGAGTATTGCCCCTGGAAATGCTAATAGTAATTATAACATGAGTGAAGAAGATGAACCAAGTTATATGGAAGATGGGAATGAAAGCATTGATGGGGGAAAAGGGAAAAAGGGATCTCCATGGCAGCGGATGAAGTGGACTGACAATGTGGTTAGGCTTCTTATAGCAGTGGTTGCTTGTGTGGGTGATGATGGCATGCTTGAAGGTGTTGAGGGGCTTAAGAGGAAGTCTAGGGTTTTGCAGAAAAAGGGAAAGTGGAAAACAGTTTCAAAGATAATGATGAATAAAGGTTGTCATGTGTCGCCTCAGCAGTGTGAGGACAAGTTTAATGACTTGAACAAAAGGTACAAAAGGTTGAATGATATTCTTGGGAGGGGAACTAGTTGTAGAGTGGTGGAGAACCCTGCTCTTATGGACTCAATGCCTCACCTATCTGCTAAATCGAAGGATGATGTTAGAAAGATATTGAGCTCAAAACACCTATTTTACAAAGAAATGTGTGCTTATCATAATGGGCAGAGGATACCTGATTGCCATGATTTTGATTTGCAAGGTTATTCTTTACCGCTAGGGAGGTGCTCAAGAGATGATAATGGATCTGATGAAGAAGAAGCTGAAGAAAATCATGATAGTGAGGATGATGATTTGGACAATGAAGATGATAGCAATGTTGACAAAGATGGGGAGAGGATGGGAGAATATGGTCACAGAAAGAGAATGAGCGAAGAAGATGGTTATTTCTGGCCACCATCCATTCCACAGGATAGTTTTGAAGTTGAAATGGCTGGTATTTTTCAAGATCCCACAAAGTCGTCATGGGACCGGAGGGAGTGGATTAAGAAACAGATGTTGCAGCTGCAAGAGCAAAAAGTCAGCTTCCAGGCACAAGCTTTTGAGCTTGAGAAACAGCGATCTAAATGGCTGAGATACTGCAGCAAGAAAGACAGGGAGTTGGAGAGGTTGAGACTGGAGAATGAGAGAATGAAATTAGATAATGAGCGGAAGCTATTTCAACTGAGGCAGAAGGAACTGGAAGTAGAATGGAGGTCTGAAGCTTCCATAGAACGTCCGTCTCTTGGCATTGACAGACCACAAGGGAGAGATCAGATCGATTTGGGTAGGTATCAATAGCTCCAGAGCAGAGTACTGGCGGTCACAGCTAGTTGCATAAGTGACATTCTGTATTAATTTGTGATCTAAAAAACCTTGATAAGAGTTACTGATAATTTTTTTTTATTTTTATTTTTTTTTCTTCTCTTGTCAAGCTTTCTGCTGTAAAGTTCAAAAGTTAGCTTAGTACTTGTTTGTGTTTCTCCTCATGGCTTCTTGTTCTGGTAACTTGTAATAGGTTTGTAAGTAACCTATTGGTATGGCTTAGTCTTCAAGCTACTATCAATACGCTTAATTATGTCTCTAGAAACAGATCTCGTGTATTGTATGAGAATGAAGTAGCCCTTCACATTGAAGAATGTGATATGCGATATGCAATTATTTAAGCTGCCTCCTTATGGGACATGCTTGTTTTTGAAATAAAGCTTTATGTATTTTATTTCATTTCATCTCGATGCAATTGTTGAACTTTGAAGTGTTTCTCTTTCACTCTCTTCCTCGCTTATTTAATAGTGTCCTGTGAGGGAACTCTGCAAAATGGTGAGCTACATCGCTTCTCGCCAGGTTATAACTTTATTTGTGGCTTATACTGGGAGGTCATCAATTTCTAGTTATAATAACTTGAGATGCTGTATTTATTTCTACTGTAAGTTTTTAGTTGAATGCTCTCACAGACTTGGTGGTCCCAACACTATCTAAATTATTCTGTCACGGGGTTTTCACTCTGTTTATACATTTTGATAAGAGCTTTTTTCTGATAGGATGATGCAGAATCTTAATTGGGTGATGAAAAAGCAAATGACACAGAAGGCTTGGCACGAATACCCTTTTGGCGTTTAAAGTTGTTTTAAAAGTATAAATTTGATGGTCTATCTAAATTTTCTGGACCTTGCTGTTTAAATGGTTGGAACCGATGGGAGGGACGTATGTATATGTCTCTCGTAACGCAAGCCTTCCTCCTAAATACCCATTTGGCGTTTTAAGTAGTTATAAAAAATAATAAATTTGATGGTGTGTATGTGTTTTTTAGACCTTGCTGTTTGTACGGTTGTAACCCATGAGCGGGACGCGTGGGACATGCTTCAATTCCTCGTCGATGCAACCGGAAAAATAAAGAAAAATAAATATGGTTCTGTCTAGTTCTAAATTTTGAATCGAATTTATCATAATTATAAGTCCATTTCACGTATGTTAGAAATGTCTTATTTTCAACCATGTTTCTCTGTTTTATGTTCATTTAAAATTAAAGGCCTTTTATGGCTCACATGCCTGATTTGGTAATAAGCTTGTCATATAACAAAGCCGGTAATGGGGCTTCGTGTTAGTACGAAATAGCCATGGATGCTAATTATGGTGCTAAAAATCATTCATTATTTTGTTCTATTAGGAAAGTTGAATGTGTAAGGTAAAATGTTGGACCTGCCTATAAAGTGAAATGTATCCTCTTCATCACGATAAATATATCAATCACATGCCAGAGGTCCATCATATCAATCAATCATCCACACCTAACACTTTGGACAAAGATTTTAATTAATTAATTGAGGAGAAAGTTGAACGTTGCCTTTGATAAGTCCACAAAAGGAACACAAACAAATGGTTTTCTAGACCTCAATATTTGCCTTGAAAAGTCCAAAGAACGTGAAATAGTTAGCACTAGTTTTGCCTCTAAGAGTCAAGAAGGAGAAATAAATAAAATAAGAAAAGAAAATACGACAACTCTTCTATTTGGCCAATGGCAGAGAAAAAAGAAATAAAGTTGCATTGGAAAAAATTGCAGGACGAGGTTAGTCACAACTCATAATTAAACTTGATGAATGAATAAATAAATGAATGATTAAAACCTTCCCAAAGACCTGGATGGGTGTGCATTGTCAACATTGGCATAATCCTAGAATCATGTGCTTAAAAATAAAGAACTTTCTAAGTAAATGACAATCAAATCAAATACGGCACGGCAACCGCCGGGTCAACTCAGTTTGTTAATCTCTCCCAAAGAGCTACAATCCAGACCCACCTTCAATCAACAACGTCAACGGCTATAAAGCTACCCGGATCATTGAAAATGGGTACACCCGCGATGCACTAGATAGGTTTCACTTTAAAGTTTGTGACTGTATGTTTTGTGTATTGTGCTTTCCTGGGTCGCTCGGAGGCTTTTAATACCAAACTCTGCCATTTTCCATTCGTACGCTATTTCATTGGACAAGGCTCCAATATCTCCTGCTTCCTCTCTCCTTCTTTCATATTCCGAGAGCCAAGCACAACAAAAAGGGTATCTCTTCTCTCTCTCTCTCTCTCTCTCTCTCTGTGAAACCAGACTTTCTCCTTTTGCGGTGATCAAATAGATCTCTCGCTTCCACTTTGTCTCGCTCTTCTTATTCGTGTCTTATATATAGTGTGGTGGTTTTGCATTTTGCTTGAATTTCGTGTGTTTGTGTTGTCGTTTTTGTTTGCGTTGTTATAAAGCTGCATGTGGATCTTTAAGATCTCTCTATTTTGCTTCTGAAATTTTTTCAGATCTCTTCTCATCTTTCTAAAGGACTCTCTGTTGCTTTAGAGGACAGTTTTACAGGTTGGTTTGGAAGATCTCTGTTTGATATGTTTGTTCTCAAGTGGGTCTGAGGAAAAGAAATGAAATTTTAGATCTTGATTGGGTTTCATTCACAAATATTGATCTTTGACTTCTCTGTTTGATTTGATTTTTATGTACGCATAATGAATTTCTGAAGTGACCTGCGTCTTTTAGTCTTAGTTTTTATTCTTTATTTTTCTTCTTGTTTGGTACGATAGAGTTATTATCCCGTGAAAATTAGATCTTTTTGCAATGACTATGACTATGACAAATCCTTGTCTTTTGGACTCGCTTCTTTTAATATGTTCTGTTGATTTTACATATGTTCGTTTGTAATTCGTAGTGTATATTCTTTGTTTGAAAGACTGTAAGATCATCATATGGAAACAAATGATGCCTGAATTCAAAAAGTATTGGTCTGTTTTTCAATGTCTTTGCTTGTGCTGAAGTCATATGCTACTTCTCAAGGAGATCGGACAAAAGAAGTTGCAACTGTCTTTTGTTTTTTGTTCCATCTTCCTTTGATATTTTGGTTCCCTTTTTTCAAGATGTTAGTTTTCATGGTGATGTCATGCGCTGCTTAAAATTCAATTATTGAGAAATTTTTACTTGTTCTCTCCTATCCTTAAATTATGAACACAACACTCATTGTAAATTTATGTCCTTTGAATGTTTCAGTACTTCTTTCACATTATTTTACTAAAAAAGTTCATGTTTTGCTTGCAATAGACAAGCTTGTTATTTATTCACTTTTAAAAACCCTTTATAAACATCTTGAGTGTTGTTGTAGTTGATATTTTACTCATTTCTTTTATGTGAATCTTGTTTTGACTTTTATGTAAATCTTGTTTTGACGCATTCTTCTTGACAATATTGCATGGTATAGCTAAATTATTAATGGACTTTTTGGATTTTCTTTCCATTCATGGTTTTCAGGGGTTCAATTTGTTTGTAAGTAATGGCTGAAAGGCACCAACACCCAACTGTCATGCAAAAGTTTGCTGGTCAGCTCCATTTGAGCTCTTCCCTTAATCTTGACATGCAAAACCGCTATGGTGGTGTTCAGAGGCCTGCTCTCCATCAGAGGCGTTTTGCATATGGGAATTTTTCCAATGCCGGTTTGCAGTATCCTATGATCCCCACATGCGGAGCAGCCAGTGATCTTTCACTGATTACTTCAGCTACCTCACCTGTTTGTGTCTATGCTCCTAAAGAAAAAGGATTCAGTGGCTTTGTTGTCGATTTTCTAA